>NC_044037.1:226665022-226952522 GCF_901765095.1 Microcaecilia unicolor
CCATTGCATGCAGGGACATGTAGTTCTGATTTCCCCATTGCATTCCCTAAGAAAAACAAGATATGTCCCAGAATGCACTGGGGTAAACCCAGGAGTGAATCAACCCTGTCTTGCAAATCAAGTGTTGGCAAGCTTAGAACAACATTGCTTCTCAATGATGTTCAATTAAGTTTCTACAGACACAAACTGAACAGACTATTTCATTTTTGGAGTAGCCAAAATGTGCAATCTAGAGCAAATCTAATTAATAGCCACTGAATAGCCTAAAAGGAAAATCTAGATTTGAGCAGCCTGTGTTACAATGAGGTTTATACAGTAGGAGTTGATCTGATGACTATTCTGCATGATCAAGAGGAGCCTGAGGAACCGGGTTCAATTCCCACTGTGGCTCCTTGTGACTCCAGGGCAACCTTGGTCCTCAAGGGCTGCAACCCTATTGGGTTTTCAGGATTTCTGTAAATGAATATGCAGGAGATCTATTTGCATGGACTGTCTCCACTGTATGCAAATAGATCTCTCATGCGTATTCATTGAGGAAATCCTGAAAGCCCGTCTGGGTTGCGGCCCTCAAGAACAGAGGAGGTTGCCCACCTCTGTTCTACGGAAATCACTTAACCATCCATTTCCCCAGGTATAAAAACTTAGATTGTGAGCCTACTAAGGACAGAGAAATACCTGCATATAATATATGTGAACTACTTTGGTTGTAGCACAGACAGGCAGTATATCAAATCCATGAGCCTTTACCGTTACTTCTTGGGGTAATGAACACAAGATGGCTTTTATTACACAGCATGTATAAAACTAGATATTCTGCTTCATCTGTGTAAGAAGTAGGATGAACAAGCAGTATAAGGACTGTTTCTAATTTTCCCCTCCATACTTTATTTTTCAACACATTTGTCTTTTCACCTGTTGAATATCCTTCTCTGGTTCTTATGTGATATTTCTGCCTGTGCTGTTTTAGCCTAGGCAGACTATATACTGCACCATGTGCTTGGTCTCTGGAGAAATGCTTCTCACCCACTTCAGCTGCTCTGTGGATGTGAATTTGACTCCCGGTGAAGAGTTTGATGGTTTAGTTTAGAGGCTGCTAGATATTTTTAATAACATGCAAGCAATTGGGACGTATCCTGTATGCTTGTACTGATGAGCCAAAAGGACAGCAGAAACAACATATGAATATAATCTAATTCCCCTTGACCTTACATTTTATGTTACTTCATTGCATGTTGATTTATAGTAATATAATTATTTTTCACTTTTATCTTTTTACAATATCCATCAAACTATTTTATGTCTTATTTCTTTTAAACATATTTTAATTCTATGACATTTGTCTTTGTTGTATTGTTATAGTTTCTAAGAGTTAATAAAAAGATTGAACTAAACAAAAAAAAAAACAGAACATAAAAATAGCCATACTAGGTCAGACCGATGATCCATCTAGCCTAGTATCCTGCTTCCAACAGTAGCCAAACCAGGTCACAAGTACCTGGCAGAATCCCAAGAAATAGCAAGATTCCATGCTATTGATCCCAGGGATAAGTAATGGCTTTTCCCCCCATTTCTGCCTTAGAACTTGTCCAAACCTTTTTAAAACCTAGATACATTAATTGGTGTTACCATATCCTCCAGCAATGAGTTGCAGAGTTTAACTATTCGCTGAGTGAAAAAAATATTTTCTCCTATTTGTTTTATTACCATGTAACTTCATGCAGTGTCCCCTAGTCTTTGTACTTTTTGAAAGTGTAAATAATCAGTTCATATCCACTCAGGATTTTGTAAACTTCCATCACATCCCCTATATCTATCATAAGAGTAAATGGCCAACTCCATTCAAATACTAATACCAATGAAACATCCCCTTCAGTAAGCTTAGCCGGCCAATGTTACAGAAAATAGCAAAACCTGTGTTTATTTTCCTACTCTGGGGTACTGGCACAGCAGCTGCATCTGACACATTAGAAGCCCCTGCTGATTTATCATCTCTTCTCTTTCTTTGGGAAAGAGACGGGAAGATTTTCATATATACAACTGCGACAGTTTCCCTTTCCAAGAATTCAGCCTCTGAACTGTGGGCAGCTTTAATCCTGTTCTAGTGAAACGTCCAGCCAGCACATTGGAGATTCCTGGCTCTGTTCAAACCACCGGAATGTCAAATTAATTGAGTGGTGGGCTTCTTAATGAAGAAAAGACTATTTCCTGAATACAGTCAGTCAGTTTTAGGCATGGTACCATAGGTACAAGGGAAAAATATAGCAAAAAGTCTAGACCTCAGTTTGGGCATAAAGAAAGCAGGGAACTTTGCCAAATTCTCAATTCTTTCAGATGCAAAAAAAAAAAAAAATTGCAGATGCTTGGGCATTTGTTGTTTTCTGGTTGATCTTTTTTTCCTGACTTTGTCATAAATCATTGTGCCATCTCAAGACTGGGTAAGCCATCTGACAGCCAATCAGCGCTGATAATTGGCCATTAATTATTACCACTAGTTGGCTTTAATTAGAATTCACGCGCATCACTTTCTAAGCATATTCTATAAAGTGATGCACATAAATTCTAAGATGCAGATCTGAAAAGGGGTGTGGCCATGGGTGGGTTGTGGGCATTCCTAGAATTTACGCACAGTGTTATAGAATATGCTCGTTCTGTGTGTAACTTACGCGTCAGCATTTACACCAGGTTTTAAGTTGGTGTAAATGGCCATGGCTAAATATAGTGGCAGGAAATGGGTGTTCGGCATATTTTATAAACTATGCCTAAATCTAGGCATATTCTATAAACCGCGCCTAACTTTAGGCATAGTTTACAGAATACACCTAGGCGTATTTTTTTTCAGCACTCATTTTTTAGGCATCATAAATAGAACCTAGCCCTATGTAACTAGCACAGCGATTCTATAGAACAGCACCAAGCACATATGGCATAAATGTCAATTTGTGACGGCACTCACATGCATAAGCACACCTAATCTATAAAATAAGTGAATGCACCTTTTATAAAATTACCCTTCACATATTAATTTATCTAAAACTTTGTATCTGAGGTATTAATTTACACTGCTCACAAATCCTCGCTTCTTTGTCTACCTTTGACAGCTCTGGTTTGTACCAGAGAGAATGGAGGGTGATTCAGCTTCCGTAGCTAGAAATCAAGGCCAGTGCCGAGCAGACTTCTACAATCTGTGCCCTGAAAATGGCAAGGACAAATCAAGATCAAGTATACATATGTAGTATCACATCATACGTTATGCTATGAGTTTATCTTGTTGGGCAGACTGGATGGACTGTACAGGTTTATTTGCCGTCAGCTACTATGTTACTATGAAAAAGGGATGACTTGCTCAACTTCCCAAGGTCCTCAACCCACTTTTCCAGAGCTGCCAAATTGCCCACTTTAGGAAGGGGACTTTTTGTTATACCCGTTTTCTGGAACTTGCATCCCATTTCAGTGTGCTACTTAAGAGACCCTGATTCTACCCATTAAAATCAGTGCTGCAAGTCCCATAATGCATCAGGATAAGGTTTTCAGAAATCCAGAATTGTCCTAAAATTTTCTTCCTGGAACTGGGTAATTTGGTCCCTCTTCAGCCCCAACCATTAAGCCACTCTATTCAAAACATGTGCTTGCTTAATCCCCATACTCATTCACAAACTATTACTGCTACCATGCCCACAGCTAGACTGCACTTTACCCCGGCTACTGTGCTGGAGAGGTGAAATGAGGCAAAAGCCATGTACAAAGACGTGTAAGGGGAGGGGGAAATGTGACTGAGGGATGAGAAAAGAAGAAGTAAATGGGGGACCACGGTAAGTTTACAACGTTCTGTATACCAGGAGCACTTGGGGGGGGGGGGGGGGGGGAACAGTAAAAAGCATGATTACAGTTTTTTTCCCCATTGCTTTTCATTTTATTTATTTTATTTAAGAACTAAATAAGTTAGTAGTGTTGGCAAGTTTGGTTCACTTGTTCAAGATCCTCATTTCACACCAGCCCCTCTATAAACTGATATTCTAGTACTCTGTCAATTTAACACTACAGTACTATCAGGTGAACTTACAGATGTTTTTATAGTGCCCAGCTGGTCTTTTCCATTCCATCTCAGACATTACTCTGCACAGATTACATGCTAGGCTAGCAGAGGAGGCTAACAAGACATGAATCCAGGTTCATCTCCACAGCATCTAAATACCAACTGCTTGCACACTTCACAGAAAGGTACCTTACACGAAGCATAAGTACATAAGTACCGCCATACTGGGAAAAGACCAAGGGTCCATCAAGCCCAGCATCCTGTTTCTGACAGCGGCCAATCCAGGCTTCAAGAACCCGGCAAACCCCCCCCCCCCCCCAAAAAAAAAAAAAAATTAATAATGTTCAATGGACTTTTCCCTCAGGAATCTGTCCAACCCCCCTTTAGAGGAATTTCTCGGATTTCTACCCAAAGCTGCTGGGGGGAGACCTACACCTTAAACTGACTAAAGTTTATCAAGCAAAATCATTATCATCTCTCCCCCTCCCCCCCACCCCACGTTCTGGATTTACTTTGAGATTATTTCGAATATTTTTAAAATTATCTTTAGTAACAAACCAACATTTTAATATATAAACAAAGAAACAAACTTAGATCCCAACCAGAGGCACATCCCATATACTTTGTAAGATACACATTTACTTTACACTTTTCCATCTCCCTCGGTAGAGTGTCTGTAGTCTACACTGTCCATAAAGTTATCAGTCTCGGGAAAAGGTTAAAGTGCCCCACCACAGCTGGTTCCTTTTTGGTTTTCATCAACCCTTACTATGACCCCCCCCCCACACACACACACACACACATTCCCACCTCCATCCCTGTGGTCTGGCAGTGTTATGTTACTATATAATAAAAATTAGATTATTTCTAAAATGTTATGTATAGAATGCTCTTCCTGTCTACATCAATAATGCAATGCAGTCATCACACTAATGCATGAACAAAAGGAACCCAAAAGGTGATATTTGTCAGAATAGGAAACATAGATAAAACATATATAAACAGCAAGCTTCATTAATAAATCATTAGGATTTAAGACAAAACAAGTTGCTCCACCCAGAACTAAAGCACCCCATTTCCAGTATGTGTGTGTCTCTATTATAGAGCTACTCCGTCAGACCTTATCTTATCCTTGACGTGTCTCATCCACACCAGATTCAGGACACACAGGAATACACATCCTCTCTCTTCAAGAAACAGAATTAAAAAGGGAAACCAGGAATGAACCCAAGATAATAGAGTTAAACTGGCAACTTCATTTTTTTTAAAATAAGAATCAAGTTGTGCTGTTTCTTTGATGCTTAATGCTCGTGTACCACATGAATAAACTGGTTCTTCAAATTCCTAGGACAGACCTTGGGCAGTATGTTCACTCCCTGTATTCCTACATTATCTCTGAAATGTTTTGGAGTCAAAACTGTTGTGCTTAGCAGTGGAACTATATGCCAGGAAAGATCAGGACAGAATAAGCAGCCTAAAGACCTCCTACTTAAAACATTTTTTTTTAATCACCTTTAATGCAAGCTTTCATCTGAAGTGCAGATTGAAAAAAAAGACACCATAGCTATTGTCTATAGCTGTTAAAAAGTATACCCGCAAGATTTCTGTCTCCCTCTAAGAAAGCTGAGGCTAGTCAATATACCTCCCATCCCCCCACCTCCATCTCTGCCAGTGCTGATGGAAGCAAACATTGAAATTGTGAGCCACAGTCACTGGTTTGTAAAGAAAATGCTTGTCTGGTCATTGAATGCTTCAAGGCTCTGAAGGTAGCCCAACTGGTTCACATCTGTCCAAGAGTCCTTTGTAATACTTCTTAAAAAGATCAAGAGGGTGTCAGCATTTTTATGGCTTGAATTGAATAAAGACATGTGCATTATGTTCAGCCTTGTGAAAGACCTTAGGCATGGTTTTGCTTTCATACATCCCTGCACCTTTTAATGATTTCAGCAGCTGAAGAAAATTTGTGTGTTGAAGTTAAGACACTGGGCTTCGCTGAGCATCTGTACAGCACTAGCCATCTTAAAATCAATTGTCAATCTGTTCTATTTAAAACCCATACGGGAGCTGTTATCGTATCCCGTTTATTCAAAACTCACAACAACTTTTTTATATGACATATTTGTGATAACAGTCAACTTTATTTAAAAAAAAAGCTGAATGCTGCCATTCAGTTTATTAATAAGGCAATTTGATATATACAACCAACACCAAACTGCACACACAATCCATTCCATCAGTTCATGCCATAAAACTGTATCTTCTCATTTTTTCAAATGCCCCAAAACTACAATAGATAGAAATCAGCACCCTGCAATTCCACTAGAAGACCCAGCCTTTTTCTGGCATATCACACTCACACCTTAGATTCATGAGCTAAGAAGAGCAGAAGCAATGCTAGGGTGCACAGAATGAGATGCACCATATAAGAAAATAGCATATATGTACAAACTACTACTACTACTACTACTACTACTATTTAACATTTCTAGAGCGCTACAAAGTGTACGCAGCGCTGTACAAACACAGAAGAAAGACAGTCCCTGCTTAAAGAGCTTACAATCTAATAGACAAAAAGTAAAGCATTTAAATTTAAAATATTTAAGCAGTCAAGCACAAGAGAACAGTCACAGAAGGACTGAAGATGTTGAAGGGTGGTCAGTGTGATTAGGTGTAACTCTGCTGAGACCTCATGTGAGGTGGGTATTGTGCCCATTTTTGAGGATGTACCTCTGCAAACATAACAGTAGGTAGAGGCAGAGTTAGATTTAGATGTATTATTTATAACCCACCCTTATCCAGTATGCGGTACAAGTGAATTCCTTCAAAAAGGCGGTAAATAAATCCTAATAAATAAATAAATAAATAAAGATACACACATTAAAAAATACACAAAAACATGCAAAGCAAAAACATAAACACACTACTTCATAGTTCATAAGCAAACAACAAAAATAACTGAGGCACATCCTTATATTTAAAGCTCAACTGTCTGAGACCAAAGGACCTAACTATATGTACCCTAGAGTGAGGATGGTGTCATAACACAGTGAAATACCTCAACAACTATACCTCCTTCACAAGCAAACCTATATTGTAGGAAGATCCCTGTGTAACTTCTACCATTCCTTAGACTCCAAAAGCAAGTGTCTACAGGTATCTCCAAAGCAAATGCAATTCCTAAGCAGTAAAGCAACAAGTTGACATACCAATAAAGGCTGTTGTGTTAGCAAAGGAACTAAATTTCAACAGTAAGATAATGTAGTTTAGCTTACTATAGGGGGAAAGGAGTACAAAAATCACTAGATCTAAACACAAATTTTCATCTCAAATTCTGCAACAAGGTGCCGTGTTCCGGAATGCACTTTGCTAAGCAGGGGCTGGCGATATATACCTCTGATCTGTACAGTCCGAACAATGAGACTGCACCTATGCAATACCAATTTAAAAGAAAGAGGCAAACCGTATAGGTGGTAAGAGGAAGAGGAGCTTGCAGCAAGACAGACAATGCCACTAGCATGCCAATGAGGAGGAGTAATGCTGAGCTCAGCGTCTGTAACTTCTCCCGACCCCTCCGCAAGCGTGTACAGCTCCAGTGCTCACAGGCTGTTAATCATTCACTTCTGCCCTGCCAAAGTCCGACCTAGCCCCAGCATCAAAGGCGGCGGCAAGGACACAGCTGCAATCCACCGAAAAAGACCAAGCACGAGTGGTCTCCACACCCCAAGAACCAACGTGGGCAGCGATGGCGTAAAAAAGGCATTGGAAAGTTGGCTCTTCTGCCCTATATATGGCACGATCCACTTGTTGCTCCCGGCCACCTGCTCCCCACACCCTCGCCCTGCACTTACAATCGCCTGTCCTGCGGGCTCAGCTGCCAGTGCATTGCCAGCGAAAAGCCGAACAGGCTCCCGGGCTCGCCCCTCTTCTGGATGCTGTTGCTGGTGTCCAGGTTAAAAGCCGAGATCAAGGAGCCCTGGCCGACCAGCGCCAGGTAGAGAAGGCAAAGCATCGCCATCGGTGCAGAGGCGCTCCTGTCCCGGGAGAGGGAATTGATCCGGCGCTCAATGGTGCCCTTGTTCTCTAGAGACTGCTGCCCAGTTTTATAACGCAACGAATGGCTAAGCAGCGCCCCGCCTCCCGGCCCGGGCAGGGCCAGCTCCGCACCTAGCTACTCCGGCTCCGGGACTTGTGTGCGCCAGGGGGCGCCGCCCGCCCTCCTTCCTTCCCTCCCTCCCGGCCGCTCACGTCACCCCCTCCCCTCCCGGATCAGGGGGCAGGTGCCGCCGAGCGCGCGCCTTAGCTCAGCCCTCACCTTTCCTCGCTTTAACCAGTTTGCTGCCAGGCTGCTTCCTTCGCCGCCCAAGTTTGCAGGGATGATTTCAGTGCTACAATGGGAACAAGGCTTTCTGTACGTGGACGTGGATAACCATCAGTAATGCTCCAGTTCCGGGGGGACTGTGGATTATTCAGAATTGTCCTGTAGTTGTGAACTTTTTATGTACAACTCGCAGCTGGGTGCCCTGACAAATAGGCAGTGTGCGTCCTGCAGCCCTAAATAAACTTTTACCCAGTTTGTCTGTGAATTCAGTTCCCGAATGCTAAGATAGTCATTCATTCATTCATGTATGTATTTATATACAGTTTAATTTTACAAGTACTGGGTCTGTCCCTGGTGGGCTCATTGTCTAAGTAGTACTGTTGAACCTTACGTGGGGCAATGAGGGTTAAGTGACTTGCTCAGGGATTACACAGAGCTGCAGAGGAATTGAACCTGGCACCCCAGGATCTCAACCCACCATTGGCCTGCAGGCAGCAGTGGGAATCAAACCCAGGTCCACAACCCAGTACACTAACCATTAGGCCACTCCTCCAGTTCCATATGTTTTCTGAACCTACTTAAAACTTCATTGTAGCAAACAGCTGAAATATTTTTCCTTCCCAAAAACTTCTGTGGTGCCATTTCTGCTGAAACAAAAATGGGAGCCTATATTGGTTTTCAGTAACATTGCCCAGGTACAAAATAAGTACCTGTACATAATATGTAAACCGTTTTGATTCTAATCACAGAAAGGTGATATATCAAATCCCATTCCATTTCCCTTACTCCAGTTTAAGAAGGGTTCTGGGTAGAACAGTGCCTGCAAAGTAAAAAAAATTTACTCATCTCTGAAACTCTCATTTTGTTTAATCTCAGCAAATATACCTTAGCAGGATGTCTTATTTCTTTTGTAACTGAGGTCTGAGCAATAAATCAAGGGTCACAGCCTATTTAGAAGCTGATAGTCTGCCATCTATTTTCCTTGTGAATGAAGTATCCAAAAATAAATCTCAGCACCACCACTTGTGTTTTTTTTTTTTTTTTTTTTTGAAACATTAGAAACTAGCATTTTTAAGAACAGATGTAGCTAGAGCTATTGGATGAGACCTAGAGATTCTAGGGTTTAATCTGACTGTGCCACAAACACTTCCTGTGACTCCAGGCAACCCCCCCCCTCCCCCGCCACACACACACACTGTCCCAGCACCCATCTAGATCATAAGGTCCTTACGGTAACCACATGTTAATGAGATACATATATGCATGTCCCTTGTTTATATTTTTTGCTTCTTGTGTCTTTATCAAGATATTACATAAGTACATAAGTATTGCCATACTGGGACTGACCAAAGGTCCATCAAGCCCAGCATCCTGTTTCCAACAGTGGCCAATCCAGGTCACAAATACCTGGCAAGATCCCAAAAAAGTACAAAACATTTTATACTGCATATCCCAGAAATAGTGGATTTTCCCCAAGTCCATTTAATAATGGTCTATGGACTTCTCCTTTAGGAAGCAGTCCAAACCTTTTTTAAACTCTGCTAAGCTAACCGCCTTTACCACATTCTCTGGCAATGAATTCCAGAGTTTAATTACATGTTGAGTGAAGAAACATTTTCTCCGATTTGTTTTAAATTTACTACATTGTAGCTTCATCGCATGCCCCCTAGTCCTAGTATTTTTGGAAAGCGTAAACAGATGCTTCACATCTACTCATTTAACTCCACTCATTATTGCATGTTCCCTTCCCTTTATTTTTAATTTGCCTTTCTAAATTGCATAGATTTTCACTATGGGGTCCTTTTACTAAGGGGCCTTTTATAGGGCAGCTGTAAGCCCAATGCACACTAATCTGGAACTAACACTGGCAGTAGTTCCAGCCCCAGTGCATTTGCCATGCTATGGAAAATAGCTAGATATTTTCCAGCATGGCGCTAACCTGGCAGTAATCGGGCAGTCCTACGTGCTACCTGGTTACAGCTGGGTTAGAGCGGGAGCCCTTAACACCAACTCAATGGGTGACATTAAATGCTCCCCCCCTCCCGCATGGCCATGTGGTAAGTGAAATCTTACCGCATGGCCATGCCATTTTGTGGCCTTTTTACCCACTGTGGTAAAAAGGACCACAGAGTGTGGGGGAAAGGGCCACTCCACTAGCACAAGGCCCTTTCGATCACATCAGAAAAATGGCCAATTTTCCATTTTTTAAATGAATAGCCATGCATTAATGTTGCCTTTAGATCGTGGCCATTAGAAAAATTACCACATGAGCACTTACTGTCACCTGTTTTGTAGGCGGTAAAAGCTCATACAGTAATCCTGTGCTAGTTAGTACGCAGAGATATAGCTACGCTTAGGGGCCCTTTTACTAAGCCACATGAGTGTCTACGCATGCCCAACGTGCACCCAAATGGAGTTACCACCCTGCTACCGCATGGCTCTTGCGGTAATTTCATTTTTGGTGTGCATCCGATACACGCGGCCTGAAAAATAATTTTTATTTTCAGACACGCCCAGGTCATTACCGCCCGGTTACCGTGTGAGACTTTATCGCTAGGTCAATGGCTGGCGGTGAGGTCGCAGACCCAAAATGGGCATGTGGCAATTTTAGGCAAAAATTTTAAAAAGGCCTTTTTACGGGTGCGCTGAAAAATGGATCAGCATGCGCCCAAAACCCACGCCTACACTACCGCAAGCCAATTTTCAGCGCACCTTAGTAAAAAGACCCCTAACTGATTAACACAGGAATGCCCATTCTCTGCCCCCCTGACAGGCCCCCTCCAACAAAAATTGAAAAATAGTTTTTAGCGTGCAGTTAGCGCATGCTGATTTGGAACTTACTGAGCACATCATGCGGTAAGCCATTTTAAGCTGCGGTAAGCATACACTAGTGCTTACCACAGCTTAATGAAAGGGGCCCTATATTTGCAGCATTTCAAATAAATTTGACCTTGAGCTTGATCTTAAAAGCCTTCCACAAGACACCAAATCAGACAACATAGGAATGGACAGAAACAAGATGACAGCAATCTAACTCAAAACAGTTGATATAGAACAAATATATAAATTTATTTTATTTATTTGGTGTATTTTTACCCCACATTTTCCCACATGAACAGGCGCAATGTGGCTTACATTAAATCAAGAGGATACAATACATAGATGGCACAGATTCGTAATGAGTCAGGAGGGGAAGGAACATGGGATGCTCAGAGTAAATGTCAGGGGCGAATCGCCAACGAGTGAGAGACGTTAAACAATGCAAAAATATCTTAATTAATCAATCCAAACAAGGTATAATTTAGAATGTGTTAATAAAAGACCCAATACAACCTCGGTTACATGTCATCTTATACACAATACATATAAAAACATAAAAATAAAAAGTATAATAATGAATATATAATACAGTAATAACTAAAACCATATATATATGTACTAAGAAACTATGAAAAAAAATGGAAGCCAAAAGAGACAAATATATGTTTAAATCCAGCAAATAATCACCTTGATCAAAAACAGAATGGATTGATGCTTTCTGCAACATTTTTAAATTTATACACGAATGATCTCACAATTACCCAGTCCAGAAAATTCATTTATGCAGATGGCATGTGCCTTTTGTTTGCAAGCACAAAGCTTCTCAGAACTGGAGGATGATCTACAAGCCAATGTGGCAACAGTTCAACAGTACCATCAAACCTGGCGACTCATTTCAAGTCCCAGTAAAACAGTCGGCTTTGTATTTCATTTACCTGAATTCAGCAAAGATACTTAACATTTCTCTTCTTAGTCATGAACCAGATCAAGGGTACCTTGGGGTTACTTTACACTGCACCCTCACTATAAAGCAGTTATCGAACAATTAAACTAAAGTCACAAAATACCTGATCTCAATATTGGCTGGAACAAACTGGAATGCATTTGCAAAGATCTTGAGAATGAGCCCTCTGGCACTGTGTTACTCAATGGCATAGTACAGTGTGTCAGTCTGGGTCCAATCTACACAAGTGTATTTTGTGGACAGACAACTAAATTCCACAGTGTGGATCATTAGTCATACACTGCGACCTATCGACCACCTAGTGTCTATCAGTATTGAATTTATTTATTTATTTATTTGTTGCATTTGTATCCCACATTTTCCCACCTTTTTGCAGGTTCAATGTGGCTTACAATGTTCGGTTTATGGCATTCGCCATTCCAGTAGAAAGTTACATTTGGAGTTGCATAGAGAATAGGATAATAGGCATAGAAAGAGACCAGTTAGACTATAAGGTGAAGTGGTGATGTGTTGCAGTTACAATAGTTGTTCGATGTCGTGATATGCCTCGTTGAAGAGATATGTCTTCAGAGATTTGCGAAAGTTGATTAGTTCGTAGATTGTTTTTAAGTTACGTGGTAAGGCATTCCACAACTGCGTGCCCATGTATGAGAAGCTGGACGCATGTGTTTGTCTGTATTTCAGTCATTTACAGCTGGGGAAGTGTAGATTAAGGACTTTGTGGGCTGATCTTTTTGCATTTCTGGGTGGTAAATCAACAAGGTCTGACATGTATGCTGGGGCATCTCTGTGAATGATTTTATGAACTAATGTGCAGATCTTGAACGTGATATGTTCTTTAAGTGGCAGCCAGTGGAGCTTTTCTCTTAGTGGTTTTGCACTTTCATATTGCCCTTCCAAATCTTCATCACTAAAGCACCACAGCAAGTTTACACACTCAGCTTCAAGAAATCCCAGAAGTTCCACTTCAATGCAACATTTACAATCCCCCTCCAAGACATGTGCTTCCAAGAAATCCAATCTAGGCTCACCTTTCATACCCAGACCTAACCATCGACTGCAGCACAAGAGATAGTCAACCACGAACATACATAACTCTGTACTTGTACAAGATCTGGGGAGTTAACAACATGGTTTCAACTTTTCATGTCAATTGTGGTCATGGCTAAATCAAATTTTGGTTGGGCTGTGGTCAGTGGACATTCGACAAATGGCATTGGGGCTGCAGAGGTGATCCATGCGGCACCTGTGTGATCAGTCTGCCGCATTAACTGTTTGCATGAGCATGCACTAACACTACAGCCTAATTCCCGTGTTAACTGTTTAATACTTTAGCAAAATGAGCTTTATTTTTGTTGGCATCTGCTGATACCAAAATGTCCACACAATTTTTCCTATCTTAAATCTAAAATATAGAAATTATACTCACCAAAATCTTGACTTCTGCCCCATTCCAGCCTTTCTCTGTCTGCTGCTGACTTTATCTGGTCTTCTTATCTCTTTCCCTTTTTTTGTTTCATTTCATTTTGGGTTTTCTTTGTCAAACTTCATTTTGGTTGTTTTTTTTCATCATTACATTTTGTTTGTAGTTCCTGTTATTTGCAAATAGCATGTGCTAAAACTGAGATGAAACAGAACAAAAGGACGAAGCGTTTTTGCTTTATTTTGAAATGCAACAAGCTTGTCTCATTGCATTTTTCAGTTAGCTTCAAAATGAATGCACCTTTCATCACATTCTGGCTCCCTCTCTTTTTCGTGTTCAGTTTTTCTCAGATTTGGATTTATTGCTCTCCTTGCTGTATCATGTTTCCTCGCTTTTGCTTCTCCTCTGCTCTCTCCCCTCTTAGAAGCTGTCTAGCTCCTCCCACTTTGCCTCCTTCCACAAATTCCTTTTTGGCTTCACTGCAGCTTCCTTTTCCAGCCCCCTCCACAGAATCATTTTTGTACCTTATCTGTTTACGTTTCCTGTCTGTTCTTTTCATTTTTTTTCTTTCTTTCCACATTTCTAGACCATTTTTCAGGCATCATCCGGATTCTTTTCTCCACTCCAATCGCCCTCCCCATTTTGGATTTTCTTTGTTCACTTTGGACTCCCCTGTAGGGGTGTGAGTGGAAAAGAAATAGGTTTATGTCATCATTGCCATCTTGTTCCAGTATTGTGACATTTATATTATTTGGTTTTCCTGTATATACTGTTTGTTTCCATTTGTTTTAGGGGCTGCCAGGTACTTGGAACTCAGACTGTCGAAGACAGGATGCTGGGATTGCTGGCCTTTCTTATGTTCTTCATTGTTTTATCACATGCTAAAACTACATAAACAAAATTTATTCATTTGTGTGTCATTGTGGTTGGGAAATAACACAAAGGGCCCTGTTTACTAAGCTATGCTAAAGGTGCGCTAGCGTTTGTTTAGCATGTGCTAACGCTAGAGACACCCATAGGAATATATGGGTGTCTCTAGCATTAGCACGTACTAATTTTTAGCATGTGCTAAAAACACTAGCGCACCTTAGTAAACAGAGCCCTTAATGATTATAAAAATATAATTAAATTTTTTATGTTTTAGTTAAAATTAATTATTAGGTTCAGGATTATTTCATTTGATTAACCGCTTAGGGAAAATCCTTCAAAGTGGAGTACAATAAACAGCATAAAACAAGAGGCTCATATGGTCTGAAAGGAACCCCAGCAACATAACAATGATTACTACACGAGTAGTGCATGAGCCCTTACTGCTAGGTCAATGGGTGGTGGTAAGGGCTCAGGTAGTAAATAGAACAAAAAGTAACGTGGGTGTGGAATTAGAACTTCAACCAAACAAGCTCAAAAATACTAATCCACAAAAAGAAAATGTAACTAAACATGCAATATTTATGCCAAGGAAGGAAAAGCCTCAAAGAGCTCAAAATCTTTCTGATTTAAAGAGCTAAGTTGATCATGATGATTGGCGCTTCATCATCGGCAAAAACCTTCCCCACAAAAGTGTTGAAACTTGTTATCAAACTATGTTTGTCATGAAAATGCTTATTGTAGAAAATATTATTTAGGTGGTTTATTAAACGGTCTTTCAAGTGCAATTAATGCTGATAACGAAAGCAAAAGACATTTATCTCAATGTACCACTGGAGATATATAGAGTGAGCATCAGAGCATGACAAAAAGTTAATACTTCTAAGCCATAGGCATAGGCACACAAGGCAGGATATAGGCTTCCCAAAATGACATCACATCGCTACTGCCCTGATAGTTGATCTAAATGAAAGGCAAGGGTGCTTATTTTAAAGAAGTGTATTGGCCAGCACTCATGTTCCATTTTTTAATGCTGTATGTAGATAATAGCTCATAAACAATTTGTGGGTGATAACCTTTTTTTCATTAGACTGACAGTAGACAACTTCCGGTTGGGACATGAGCTGAGCAGCAGCGCGTGGCTCGAGCTCTGAGACCCCTGCCCAAATCTTAAGTTAATCGGAAGGTGCCCGAAGCCAGATTTCACGGAAAGCGGGATAATTTATGGACAAATACCTCAGCAGGTCTCCAGTAGCGATGGCACAAAAATCTGTGAAAAAAGAGAAAATAAAGATGAGCGCGCAGGAGACCAAGATGGTGGAAACGCCCGCTCCGCAAACAGAAGGCTTTTCAGATGCGCAGCTCCAACAAATCACGATGGCGGTGGCGAAGGCATGGGACCCGAAATGGGCGGCAGTAGAGCACAGGTTGGAAGAGCTCAACACAAGGCTGGACGGAGTGAACATTCGAATGGGGGACCTCGAAACCCGGGTGTCAGCCCTAGAAGATGAAGGACGCGGATATGGCCCAGACATAACCACTCTCACAAAACAGCTCCATGAATGCCGCAACAAATTAGAGGACCTAGAAAATCGCTCCCGGAGGAGCAATATACGGTTGGTGGGGATACCAGAAACAATCCCGGAAAATAATTTAACCACCTGGCTCGAAACGTGGCTAGCGAAGGAATTAGCACTTACAGACACCATGGGCCCGTTCATGGTAGAGCGGGCTCACCGCGTGGGACGCAAGGTGGAAGAGCAAATGCGCCCGCGAGTAATAATAGCCAAAATATTAAACTACAGACATCGGATGGAGATTTTGCAAGGATTCAAGATGCGGAGAGACTCTTTGACATACAATGGGCACAGGGTACTAATCTTTCAAGATTTCTCGACAGAAGTACAACTGCGGAGGCGACAGTACCATCCGTTATGCTCCGCATTGGTGAATAAAGGCATAAGGTTTTCCCGCCAATTTCCTGCAAACCTGCGGATTTTAATCCAGGGACAGTGGAAATTGTTTAAAACAGTGACGGAAGCAAAGAAAGCAGCGCTGGAAGAAGGACTACTAGAAAAAATCTGAAGACAACATGATTCAGTAAGGGCACCAGAATATAAAAGGTACATTTGGCAGAATGGGCAGGGGCCTCATGTGCCTAGGAGGTCACTTCTCCACAGGCAGGCCAGACCTGGAGCGGGAGAAAGGGGGTTTAATAGGGAGGGGGAGAAAAGTGGGAAGGGGAGGGGGGAGAAGTTAGGAGGGTAGAGGATATGGGGGTAAAAGGAATAGTAGGGATAGATAAGGGCAAAAAGATAGGGGTAGAGAGAGGGTTAAGCGGGCTCCCAAACAGAACATATGGGATAAAAACATGGGCAGAGGTACATTGGGTTGAAAGCAGCAGAACTAAAAGACAAACTAGCCACAAGAGATCACAATGCCGGTCAGATTAACAACCTGGAACGTCGGGGGGATTAACTCCCCGATCAAACAAGCTAAAATCCTAACAGCCTTGAAGCGACATAAAGCGGACATAGCGTGTCTGCAAGAGACACATTTATCAAACCTAGAACATGCCAAATTGAAAAGGAATTGGGTAGGCGAGGTGTTTTCCTTAGAGGCTAATGGGAAGAAAGGAGGGATTGCAATTTTATTTAGGAAAGGATTAACATATAAAGCCTCCCGGGAGGACTCGGGGGAAGACGGGGATACTTAATTTTAAAAATCTGGCTATCCGGTATGGAACTCATACTGGTAACAGTCTATGGACCGAACATATATGACCCCTCTTGCCTGAGGTCCCTGACGACCAAATGTGCTAAATATAATAACAAAAGATTGGTGGTGGTAGGAGATTTAATTTAGTGTTTAACTCTCAAATAGACTGCTCAAACAGAGTCTCTTCTCATCACATTGGCACAAGGGCTAGGGAACTAGGGTCGTTCTCTAAAACACTTAATTTGGTGGACGCCTGGAGAACATTGCACCCTACTGAAAGAGAATATACTCATAGGTCCAGAACCCATGAAACCTTAAGTAGGCTGTATTATATCTTGATAGACCGTTTAACACTCCCACATTTAATAGGAGCAACCATTGACCCGGAAGAAATATCAGATCATGCGGCCGTATGGATAGATATAGAGCTGCAGGCAGATAACCAAGGTGGGAGAGGGTGGAGATTCCCGGCATACTTATATACTGATGAGAAATTTATCAAATATATCCACACGAAATGGGAAGACTACGCCCAGAACAATAGACTACACGCTCAGACGCAACCGGTCCTCTTCTGGGAAGCGTCCAAAGCGGTCTTGAGGGGTGAAATTCTGGCATACTGTAACAAACGGAACAAATGTAGAGCAGCTGGAATCTTGTTACTAGAATCTAGACTGAAAAAGGCCCAGAAGAGATATGCCCAGAATCCAACAAAGATGAATTTAGACACAGTGAAGTCAGTGTAAATCACCTTAAATACTAAACTACATGAAATCGAAAATAGATCGGCTTTATACTATAAATACAGACTCCATAGATTCGGGAACAAATCGGGACGCTTGTTGGCAGGGGTAATTAAAGGATGGGGGAGTTCCAGGACAGTGGCCACAATTAGGAACAGTCAAGGTAGGTTAACCAGCAACCCTAAAGAAATTGCCCAAGTCTTCACTGAATATTTTCAGACCTTGTACACCAACCAAACGCAATTACCAGAAACAGCTTTAAGTGATTATCTGCGAAACGTTAGGCTTCCACAGATCACCCAGCAACAGCGGGAATGTTTGAATATGCCATTAACACTAGTAGAATTGCAGAAAGCAATAAAAGAGTTGAAATTAAGATCAGCCCCAGGCCCAGACGGGCTATCAGGGGAATATTATAAACTAATATCACCACAGGCACAAGCTCACCTGCTAACTTATTTTGAAGAAGTGATCGAGATGGGAGATCTACCCCCGCACGCCAATGTAGCATATATAACGTTGATACCAAAAGCAGGCAAGTCACCAGAGAGACCAGGGTCCTACAGGCCCATCTCGCTGCTGAACGTAGAAGTCAAATTACTAGCAAAAATTATGGCAGAACGCTTGGCGCAATGCTTGCCTGACCTGGTAGGCCAAGACCAGGTAGGGTTTATTCGGAAAAGAAGGACAGTACATAATGTTCGAAAGCTATTGGTAGCCCTGTCGGTATGCAAGACAAAAGAAATACCGGCTTGGATACTAAGTTTAGATGCCGAAAAAGGATTTTGGTCATGTTAATTGGGAATATTTGGGTCAAGTACTGACAAACATGGGTATCACGGGATGGCTTAGGGGGGTAATAAAATCACTATATAATAGCCCTAGAGCCAGTGTAATTGTTAATGGGGGGAGGGACAATGAATTCCAGATTAGCAAAGGAACTAGACAGGGATGTCCACTCTCCCCGTTCCTTTTTGTACTGGCATTAGAACCACTACTGAGAACTATTGTGTCCAACCAAGGAATTCAGGGGGTCACAGTGGCGGGCCGACAAAAGTGCTGGCCTACGCAGATGACCTGTTATTGGCATTAACCGATCCAGTACACTCCCTGGGCTGTTTATTACAGGAAGTACAAAGGTTTGGGGAAATCTCCGGGTTTAAGTTAAACATCACGAAATCCTGTATTCTTCCTATAGGTGCAGAAGGGGTAGGGAGATGGACAGGTACACAGCCATTACATTGGACGGAAGAACCTATAACGTATCTAGGAGTTAAAATACCGGCAGATCTAAGACAGCTGTATAAAACAAATGTAGATAAATTGCTGAAAGAGACAGAAGACAGACTAGGCATGTGGGGATCCCTGCCTATCTCACTACTGGGACGGATAGCCTTATACAATATGTGTATAACCCCAAAGTGGCTGTACGTTTTTCAGGCACTACCGCTGTTTCTGAAGAGACAAGATGAGCAGAAACTAAATAAGTTGATACAACGTTTCCTGTGGCGGGGGAAAAAACCACGCCTGCCAGTAACTACATTAACCATCCCGGTTGAATATTGCGCCCAGACAGGCCTTCCACATGGGAGTGTCACCCTGGGGAGCATGCCCCAGATATGATTGTGCTGGAGCAACCTTGGGTCACATGATATGGAAATGCTCAGCAGTGGTGAAATTCTGGAAAGGACTACTTGGTTATGTATCCCAATTGTGGGAATCACCTTGGATTTATGATGTGGCGATTCTCTTTGGTCAATTCAGACTGAATAAACTGACACGGAGAGGATATACAGAGTTTGCCTCAAAGACGGTTATAATTGCTAAGCAAATTATTCTGGCCGAATGGCTCTCTCCCAGGCCACCATCCAGGTAACAGTGGAGAACACGAATGTTGATGTTGATGCGGGTAGAAAGGATGGGCGTAAAGAACTGGGAATCGATAGAAGGAAGAAATTTGAAGCGTGTTGGAGTCCCCTTTGGAATACGCTCCCGCAAGCAGCCCGCAGTTATCTGTTAAATTTCTAAATGGGGAGGTTTCAGAAGAAGGTGGAGAAGGGAACATGAACAGACAGAGTCGGGAGGAGAAGAGAAGGGAAGCTTGGGGAAGGGGTGTTTAGACTCTTGGGTTAAGGATTAAGTAAGTTTAATAGATTAAGAAGAGGGGGAGGGAAGGGGTGACAAGGGAGAGGGGGGAAGGGAAAGGGGGGAAGGGAGAGGGGGGGAGAAAAAGATAAATAAACGATGGATGTTCATACTTATAGATGAAGCAGAACTTATAGGTTGTGCACATATTAATAAAAGGAAATGCTATTTACGGTTAAGCTGGTTATATTGATATTAATAGGTTGAATAAAAATTAGGTAGAACTGGTGGCAGGGACAAGGTAAAAGATACATATGGGTTCAGCATATGATTTGGATCCTGACCTACACTTACCTGAAAAAGCGAATGTAGCTGATGGTAGGACACATGATCCCGTAGTGGAAGACAAAACAGACTAAGACAGAAATAAAGGTTTCAGTATAAGAACAAGGGAGCCTAGAGCTTTGAACAGGATTGCATTGAATTGTAACAGACCTCATGTAGTATGATTATATGTGTTCCGATGTTGAATATTGTATGCTTGAACATTTAATAAAAAAAGATTTAAACATAGACTGACAGTAGACTTGTGGCTAGCTTTCAAAGGCTATGCCCCCTTCATCAAGCCAATTGAAAATGAGTTAAGATCAGCACCATCCCCATGAAGGGATCGGAGATCTCAAAAATGGAAAGGTATCACCTACATTTTTTTTCTCTTGATATATATGAGGAGTGGCCAAGTGGTTAGGGTGGTGGACCTTGGTCCTGGGAGTTCAATTCCTGGCACAGGCAGCTCCTTGTGACTCTGGACAAGTCACTTAACCCTCCATTGCCTGCCGCATTGAGCCTGCCATGAGTGGGAAAGTGCAGGGTACAAATGTAAATAAAATATTTATTTATTAGAATTGGTTTTGAACTTCTGTCTTCCAAGACCTGCAAGTACTCTTATGTTTTGGTGCTTTTTATTTTGTAACTTCATTGTGATATGGAGGTAAAACGCAGGCCTTTGTTATTGCATAGCTTCTACTTCAATCAAACAGACATGCTAATGAACACAGATTAAATGATCTGGTTGGTTGAGTCACAAAAGACAAGGAAGGAAGCCCAATGTCTCATTCGGTCAAGCACTGCCTTGAATATCAAAGAGCTAAAACTAATCATGGAAATTGTATTAAAAATCAGTTTCTAATAAGTGGACAGGAAATACTTTGGTGACCTGAACAAGGCAAACTCTGGCTGTTTGATAAGCTCTTTGCAGTTGTTCAGAAGTTTTTCTGCAAAGTTTGTGTGCAAAACTAGAATCTGGAGAATGTTTCCAAGTTAACAAACAAGTTTGCATTCTGTTCACGGAAGTATTGGTGAAGAACCTGTTTGAAGAGACATTGGAGTGTTTAAATGTTGTCTTCCCAGGCCGTCCTAGTTACTAGCATTTCCTCAACTATGTTTTAAAAAAATAGATCCAAGAACTGATTTGAGCGAGAACTAATTTATCTGAAGTTTTATAAGCTGGTGAAGGTATGTTTTCATTTTTTACAAAGCTTTTTAATATTTGTTTATTATACATGGTTTTAATATTCATTTTCATTTGTACAGTTCTTTTTATATTGTAAGATTTGTGTTATATATTTATTATTCTGTGCCTGAAGCACTGTGATGTACAAATGGGTTAAGAATGTAATAAATGAGTGAATGAAGCCAAAGTCACAAATTATTTGATATTTACTGGATCTGATTGGTCCATTCAGTTATGATGTCACAAATGGTTTCACCCAGACCACATGAACCAATTAGCTCTTCAGTTTGAGATCATTTCCAACACTGCTGTGAACTTTAATGTTGGAACTGCTGGACTGATGGTTTTCCTTCAACTGAAAGCTAATATCTGACAGTACTTACCATGAATATAGCTGTTCTCAGAGGTTCTTGGAAATTGCAGGAAGCCAACATAAGGAATATCTAAAATAATGACTTTGGCAATATACCATTTTTAATGATAAATGGGTATTAATACTTGTTAAGAGAATTTGTGAAATATTGCACAGTGCTCAGAGGGCACAGCTTTTCTGTGAAAAACAATACAGACTTAAGCTAGTTATATTCCTTGTAACTCTGATATATGCTTCAAGAGGAGGTGTGTTTCTTGCTCAGAACTACTCTAAGCCTCATCACAGCTTCTCAGGAAGCCATTTGAACAGAGAGTATATTGGTCTAAGAGAAAGTAAGACAGAGGGCAGCTGGATCCTTGATACCCATGCAGAAATGCAAAAAAAAGGGGGGGGGGACATAAAACTTCCATAACAAGTCAAGGAAAACAAAACGGGTGGCAGTGAAAATGTCTAAAAACAAAAAACCCTCTTTATTCTTCAAGGTTGTTCAGATAGATGTACAATCTTGACCCGCCACATCTTATGTCTGATTCATCTTAGAACATTTCACTCCACCCATGCAGAAAATGCATTTTAATTTTAAAGTATTTGTTTTCTATAAAGTAGTGCTATATGCCCTTAGGAATGTATTTTGACTTTCCCAACTTTTAGTGTAGATTATATTAGGATTATGTTGTAATGCTGTTTTATCTTTGGAAAAATGTGGAGGGTCTAACTAAAAGTTGCTAAGCAGAGAGGGGTAAATTTAACAAATGGCAGCAAAATATAGGTGCTAGGATGATGCGCCTGAATGTGAATTCTATAGCAACAGTTCCATCCTGAACTGTCATTACAGAACACTAGCATAAGTTCACAGTTTCATGCCTAATCTTCGGCGCGAGCATTTACGCTGTGTCAAAGGCTAACTGTGCTGTGCGCCAAGGCCCCCTTTTATTGCAGTGGGTAAAAGGCTTTTTTTTTTTTTTTTTTTTTTTTTAAAAAGGGAAATGGCCCTACAGTAAGTAAACCACTTGCCACACAGCCATTTCCCAGGGGAGCCCTTAATATATATATATATATATATATATATAATAAATGATACATTTACCATATATTATCATATAAGTTTTTATTTTCAAGCTGAAGTCTGAGTTGGTACATTTTTACCGACTCCAACTCCACCCAAAACTTCTTCAAGCTCCGACAGCACGATTCTGACTCTACAGCCCTACCAATAAGGACATTATACTTCAAGATTATCTTTATGGATCGTGGGTGCCATTTAGACATCCAGGTCCAGGAAGAGCAGAAGCGACTGGGGGCTGTTCCTACTCATGTTAGACACCAGGGATCCTGGTAAGGCTGGGGTGAGGGAGGGGTCTTTCAGGGTATCTTTATGCCAGGGGAGGGGGGGTCATGTGAAGGGGAGAAGTGAGATGGCTAGAAGTGTCCTAGGTGGGATAGGATGATGGCAGATGGGGGTTGGATGTCAGGGGAATGGGGATGCACTGGTGGTAGGATATGCATATAGACCAGGAAGCAGAAATTATAAAAAAAAATTAAAACTGCTCCCAGGCACATGTGGGTTGTTGTTGCATGCAGCATTTTAAACTTTGTGAGCCTCCTGTATATGCAAATCTATCTCATGCATATGTATTGTGGTAATCTTGAAAACCAGAAAGGCTATGCCTCCAGGAGAGGGTTCAGAAGCACTGCTCTATTATCATTGCTCCAGTAACATCAACAGCACAGCTGGAGCATGTATGCTCTTCCTTCTGCTTTTAATCTGTATTTTTTTAAACAAATTTGACCCATTAAATTGCTGCTTATCATCTAATTTCATAAAATTGATCCCACCAGCTGGGGGAACAGAACAGCTCTGGTTATCTTGCATCTGGGCCATCTCAGATTTGGAAATTACACTCATCATGAATGGTAACAGAATTAACTTTGTATTTCTTTTAAAAGGATGCAGTCATGGTGCATTATGTTACATTATTCCTTGTATTAGAAACTATGCCCAATACAAACAAACAAAAAAAAAAGAATACACAGAAAGAAAAGAAAAAATGAAAAGAAAAGGGGGAAAAAAAGGAGTGGACAGAAAAAAATAGCTTGAAAGAACAACATATACTCTAGATATTCTCACATCTTTTAAACTATTTTAACTGTTATGTTGTAACCTGCTTAAAAGTTTTGATTGGCTGGATCGAAATGTTTTAAATAAATAAATACAAAACCAGCAAAAAACCGAAGATGGCCAGGAGGATAATGATGTCACTGGAGCCACACTCTGGTTATAAGTTTTATTGTTGACCCAACACAGCCGTGTTTCGGCTGTCCTAGCATTAAAATAACCCTGTACAGCTGACAGCTGGGAGATATCAAGTGTAGCAGTTTGCAGTAAGGGTAAAGAAAAGTGATGACCAGAGATAGAGAAGGCAGGGGGAAAGGGAAAAAAAGACAGAGTGGGTGGACTGAATGGGTGCTTGTTGGCCAGCCCGCTGACCTCTGCTGTGCTAGTTTACAGAGATAACAACCCTAAGGCTACTGTTATCAGTAATGGTTTAGGGGACCAGCTCATTAAAGCTGGCCTGTGCTGCCTTTTCCAGAAACCCTAGTCTGGGGTTAATGTTTAAAGGAAGCACTGCAGTAAGATAGTGGTGACCCAGACTGATAAAGTAGGCTGCATGGTGGCTGTGACTACTGGTCCTATAAATCATTACTTTTTCTAGAAAGCTCTGTATTAAAAGAGAAAAGCAGTAAACAAGGCTGTGGGGACACATGAACACACATACTATGTATTTATTTTTCAGGATTTATTTACCACCTTTTTGAGGAAATTCACCCAAGGCAGTGTACAGCAAGAATAAGTTGGACATATTGGCAATAGACAATTACAGCCATGAACGTGCTCACATAATAGTACTCATTACAGCATAGTATATTACTTATAGTGTCACCACAATACACACTAAAACGTCGTAATACTGTAGACAGCGTATGTGTGACCCTCTCTGGGAAGACATGACTAAAGTGGAGTGTAGGAGTAGCCTAGTGGTTGGTGCAGTGGACTTTGATCCTGGGGAACTGAGTTTGATTCCCACTGCAACTCCTTGTGACTCTGGGCAAATCACTTAACCCTCCATTGCTCCTGGTACAAAATAAGTACCTGAATATATGTAAACTGCTTTGAATGTAGTTGCAAAAACCTCAGAACAGCTGTATATCAAGTCCCATTTCCCCTTCCCTTTTCCCAGAGATAGTCATATATTTACTTAGCGGTCCTTTTACTAAGCTGCAACAAAAGACGTGAGCACGTGTTTTTGATGTGCACTGAGTCCCCCTTTTACCGCAGCAAGTAAAAGGCTGTTTAAAAAAAAAAAAAAGGAATGGCCGCACTTGCTGCATGGCCATTTCAGGGGGGTAAAATGGCTGATTTTTCTATGTAGGCAGTAAGGGCTCATGCACTAACCAGTTGCCAATCAGCATGTGGCAATGTAGCTGCGCTAACCGATTAGTGCAGAACACGCCTACTCTCCACTCCCAGACCCGCCCCAGGGCTAAAAAATAAATGTGTACATGCAAAAATTACAGTGAGACACCTGAGCGTGCCCTGCGCTAAGCCCTTTTTTGCTATGGTAGCCATCTGCTAATGCTTAGTAAAAGGAACATTTTATTTATTTATTTATTTATTTATTTATTTATTTATTTATTTATTTATTTATTAGGATTTATTTACCGTCTTTTTGAAGGAATTCACTCAAGGTGGTGTGCAGTAAGATTAAATCAAACATGAGCAATAGGCAAATATTGCAGTAAAAATATTCAAATAGCAATACAAAGTATGGCGTGGATGGGCATAATCAAAAGGGACGCCCAAGTTTTGTTGAGGCATCCTCGCAAAATGTCCCAATGGACGGGTGGGGAAACCCGTATTATCGAAAAAGATGGACGTCCATCTTTCGTTTCGATAATACGGTCGGGAACACCCAAATCTTGAAATTTTGGTCGTCCTTAGAGATGGTCGTCCCTAGACTTGGTTGTTTCTTTTTTTTGGCGATAAGGGAAACCAAGGACGCCCATCTCAGAAATGACCAAATGCAAGCCCTTTGGTTGTGGGATGAGCCAGCATTTGTAGTGCACTGGTCCCCCTGACATGCCAGGACACCAACCGGGCACCCTAAGGGGCACTGCAGTGGATCTCAGAAATTGCTTGCAGGAACATAGCTACCCACAGCTGTACACTACTACCATAGCCCTTATGGGTGAAGGGGGGCACCTAGATGTGGGTACAGTGGGTTTTTGAGGGCTCGCTGTTTCCTCCACAAAATTAACAGGTAGGGGGGGGATAGGCCTGGGTCCACCTGCCTGAAGTGCACTGCACCCACTAAAACTGCTCCAGGGACCTGCATACTGCTGTCACGCACCTGAGTATGACATCTGAGGCTGGCAAAAAATATTTTGAAAGATATTTTTTGAGGGTGAGAGGGGGTTAGTGACCACTGGGGGAGTAAGGGGAGGTCATCCCTGATTCTCTCCGGTGGTCATCTGGTCAGTTCGGGCACCTTTTTATGCCTTGGTCGTAAGAAAAACATGATCAGGTAAAGTCGTCCAAGTGCTCGTCAGGGACGCCCTTTTTTTTTCCATTATGGGTTGAGGACATCCATGTGTTAGGCACACCCAAGTCCCGCCTTCACTATGCCTCCGATACACCCCTTTTAACTTTGGCTGTCCCTGCGACGGAAAGCAGTTGGGGACGTCAAAAATTGGCTTTCGATTATACCGATTTGGACGACCCTGTGAGAAGGACGCCCATCTTCCGATTTGTGTCCAAAGATGGGCGTCCTTCTCTTTCGAAAATGATCCTGATAGTATGCTACTTACACTGTCAATACAATATGTAATAGAACATTTTAATAGACAGCATAGAGTATACACAAAGATGGAACATACAGGGCTCCTTTTGCTAAGGTGTGCTGAAAAGTGGCCAGCACTAGTGTAGGTGTATGTTTTGGACCCGTGCATATACATTTCTCAGCGCACTTGTAAAAAATGCCTTTTTTGGGGGGGGGGGGGGGGGGTAAAAATGGACGTGTGGCAAAATGAAAATTGGCATGTGTCCATTTTGGATCTGAGACCTTACTGCCACCCATTCACTTATTGGTAAGGTCTCACATATTAACCGGGCGGTAATGGTCAACGCGCGTTCAAATGCCAATTACCACCCCTGCACCAGAAAATAAAAATATTTTCCGGCGCACGTAGTGGACACACATAAAAAATGAAATTACCACCCAGGCCACATGGTAGCCAGGTGGTAATTCCAAATTGATATGCATTGGGCATGCATAGGCACCTACGCGGCTTAGTAAAAGAGCCCTATTGATAAATAAGAGAGTAAGAGGAGTTAGAAAATAAGGGGCCCTGTTTACTAAGCAGCGTTATAGGCACATTAATGTTTTTAACACGCGTTAACCATGTACGTGCCTACAATATCCCTATAGGCGCCTACATGGTTAGTGGACGTGCTAAGTGTAGGCGCGCTAAAAACACTGACGTACCTTAGTAAACAAGGCCCAAGGTGACTAATTTAAAGAAAGGTGCACATGAGGTCAGAGATATGGTTAAATATTATCTCAGCTAGTGTAGGAGTGGATAAATATGTCCTGCTGCAGTATGTGCAGCCCGTGTCACTCCTTGTGTGTGTGTGAGTGAGACTAGCAAGTTAGTTACTTCTTCCATTAAAGGCCTGGTTGAACAGCCAAGCTTTCACCTGCTTCCTGAAGTAGAGATAGTCTTGTGTTAAGCAGAACATTTCAGGGAGTGTGTTTGCATGGTAAGTCAACCTGCTCATTCTGTACCTTATTTTCAGATGTCCATTTTTAATGCCTGTCAACGTCCCTGCACTAAAAGAGGGGTCCTTTTACTTAGGTGTGCTGAAAAGTGGTCTGCGCTAGTGTAGGTGTGTGTTTTGGCTGCACGTAGATCCATTTTTCACCGCACCTGTAAAAAAATGCCTTTTGGGGGGGGGGGGGTGTCGAAAATGGATGTGCGGCAAAATGAAAATTGGTGTGCGTCCATTTTGTGTCTGAGACCTTACTGCCACCCATTCACTTAGCGGTAAGGTCTCACACATTAACTGGGTGGTAATGGTCAACGCGCGTTCAAATGCCGATTACCGCCCATGTGCCAGAAAATAAAAATATTTTCTGGTGCGCATAGTGGACGCATGTAAAATATGAAATTACCACCTGGGCCATGCGGTAGCTGGGTGGTAATTCCAAATTAAAGTGTGTTGGGTGTGAGTAGGTGCCTACACGGCTTAGTAAAGGGGGCCCCAGAGTATTTAGTACAGGTGTTTAGTAAATACAGCATGAAAACAGGCTTGTATGTTACCAGCAGCAGTAATACAGTGATACCTCGGTTTTTGTCAATAATCCATTCGAAAACAATCGGCGAAATCTGAAACCATCGAAAACCGAGGCAATTATTTCCATATGATGGCCTCCGAAACAGAATCGCCATCTAACTGTTTTTGATTGATCCAAATTAATAATAACTGTTCAACATCTTCAATTGTTTGCAATCTCATTCACGCCTTTCACTACATTAGTCTCCTTTATTGCTTCCTTTTTCGCCACAATGGAACTTATCGTGGATGGTGACATCCCGTACATGCGACCGATTTCAGCAATCTTAACGCTGCTCTCGTATTTTTCAATGATTTCTTTCTTCAACTTGATCGTGTTCCTGGCCTTCTTCTTCGAAGGACTGCTGGCTCTGGAAACTTTCTTTGGTCCCATGATGGAGCTAAAGGGAAAGGGTTAACTTATTAGCAAGGGAAACACTTAACAGGGACAATGAGATTTGAGCACATGTGATTTTATCTTACGTGCATTGCGTTAGATGCGCGGGATGATGCTCACACAATGAGAAACAACGCCACAATGAGCAGGAGAACGTGTGGGTTGCCCTTTGTTTTCGCAAAATTAGCAGCGAGGTCACGTGGGCACGCCGACGAAATCCAAGAAAATGTTTCACTGAAAAAATCAACGAAAACCGAAACCAACGATAACTGAAGTCAACGAAAATCGAGGTGTTACTGTATATCTAAATTAGCAGTCACAGCAACACAAGTTCTACCCTAACCTCATCTTGTTTTAAAAGGCCAGTACAAACCCCCTACTTCACAGCAGCCCAAAGCAACTGCTTCTGCTCTCATAAGAACATAAGAATAGCCATACTGGGTCAGACCAATGGTCCATCTAGCCCAGTATCCTGCATCCAAGAATGGTCAATCCAGGTCACAAGTACCTGGCAGAAACCCTAATAGCAGCAACATTCTATGCTACCAAAACCCAGGGCAAGCCGTGACTTCCCCCATGTCTGTTTCAGTAATAGACTATGGACTTTTCCTCCAGGAACTTATCCAAACCTTTTTTAAACTCAAATATGCTAACCGTCATTACCACGTCCTCCTGCAGTGAGTTCCAGTGCTTAACTAGTCTTTGAGTGAAGAAAATATTTCCTCCTATTTATTTTAAAAGTATTTCCATGTAATTTTATTGAGTGTCCCCTGGTCTTTGAACTTTTTAAAAGAGTGAAAAATTGATTCACTTCTACCTGTTCTACACCACTCAGGATTTTGTAGACCTCAATCTTATCCCCCCTCAGCCATCTCTTCTCCAAGCTAAAGAGCCCTAGACGCCTTAGCCTTTCCTCATACTGAAACCCTTATTAGCCTAGAGGTTGGGAGCTGGGTCAGTAAAAGCAAGGCTGTGAGTTCAGTTCTCATTGTCTCCACTGGAAGAGAAACAGGTAGCTCAATGACCTTTAATGGAAGAAGTAACTAACATGTTAGTCTCTTTCTCACACACACAAGGCATGGCACATACTGTAGCAGCACATGTTCATCCACTCCCATCCAAGCTGAGATAATATTTAATCATCTCTCTGACCTCATATGCAACTTTCTTTAAATTAATCCCCTTATTTTCTAACTCCTGTTACTCTATCTTATCTATCTATATGGTCCATCTTTGCTTATACCCTATACGTCTATTAAAATGTTTTATTGCATATTGTGTTGACATTGTGATGTAGCTTACTATGCCATACTTTGTATTGTTATTTGAATATTTTTACTGCTGTAATTGTCTACTGCTTCTGTTTTACTTATTCTTGCCATACATTGCCTTGAATGAATTCCTTCAAAAAGGCGGTAAATAAATCCTAATAAATAGATAAATCATGTGAGATATAAGGAGCAGAAAATGTTTTATCTTGTTTTATACCGTCTGGTGGAATTGCTCCAACAACCAGGTCTACAAATACTGATATGTTTCAGTTAACAGAACTGGCAGCAAATATTATTGTTATATTTATAGATTAAAAGTTCTGGGTGCCAGTCTAAAGCCAGATTGAGGGGCCCTTTTACTGAGCTGCGCTAAAAGGTGCCCACTGGCTACGGCTATCACTAGCACCGGACTTTCCCTCACTCTGAGGTCACTTTTAGTGCAGCTGTAAAATGGCTGCGTTTCCCATTTTCTCTAATAATGACCACAGGTGAGCCCTCATTGACACCTATTTCCAAGGCAGTAAGGGCACCCGCACTAACCACATGCTAATCAATTAGAATGCAGTGATGTAGCTGCACTTAACAATTTGTGCTGGACACGCCTACTCTCCACTCCACCCCAGACCCGCCCCCAGTGTTAAAATATATTTTCTATTTTTTAGCAAGTAGGTAGCATGAGAACGCCCTGTGGTAGTGGTGTTAACGTGTTAGTGCTTACCGCAGCTTAGGAAAAAAGGTCTCTGAATGAATATTGAAAATTTTAGATTGGCATCAACTTTCAGTTTATGTTGCCGTTAGCTTCAATGGGCACTTTAGAAGGATGTGTATGATGGTGTTGAGCATGAAATGAGAGGCTGACTTTGTTGGCAAATTCATAATAGCTGCTTTCTGAGACCAGGGGTTGGTCCCATTCACTGACTATCCTCCACTCACTATTTAATTTTTTTTTTTTAATCCTTTTAAAGAATTACTTACATATACAGAGTTGATTCCTTCCAATTCACACTGTGGGTGGGTTTTAGAAGAGTGTAGTTGTTTACTTCCCCCTGTATGTTGGGTTTTGCATTATAGAGTGTAAAGCCAAATAGCAGATCTATCTGGTTCAATCCATGCACAGATAGACCCTGCTGTTCAATCTGGTTTCCTAGTTCAGCTTTGAGCCGGATGTTTGTATTTTTTAAACATGATTTTTGGGCCTTGAAGCAAGGAACAGGACAGCCCAAACTGGTGAATCAGTCTGGCAGGTCTGGTCTGCTCCAGGGCATTAAGCTTGACTTGTAACTGATACATGGTTATGTAAGGGGTTGAATTAGGCTCTTGGTCAGGCTCTTTTTGGCCCTGCAGTGTGCATTTCTATCCCCATTCATAGGACTCAGGTATGTGTCTGTCTTTAGAAGTAAACACACCTGGTTACCATGGCAACTCTTTCCAACCCTGAAACATCCTCATCAGGTCACTGGCTGAATAGCTCTATGCAAATACATGAAAGTGAAAAAGCAGGTAGATTGCCAAGCTATGTTACTGTGGCTAAGTAACCTATGTGGTCAGTATGGCAAACTGAAAACCAGGGTTCAAATCCCACTGACACTCCCATGGGCAAGAAATTTAGGGTAATAAATGGGCTTAGCACATCCTTACACTGGTCATGTCCACATGCCAAGGACATTTTTTTACTACGGTTGTAAAAAACCTCCAATATTCTATTTCTGTTGCAATTAGCGCATGGATGGGTTGGACTATAAATATTTTAAATATATATATAAACAAAATAAAGAAGGAGACAGTGTATAATGTGTCTACGTTCATGCTCATTTTCATCCATGTTCTTTTTTTCAACTTATGTGCATAACTTTCTGTTAATGGTAAAGTTATGTGTATATGTTCCTCGGGACAGGAAGATCACATTTAAACTCAGATGTGATAATGGGTGCAATCTTGCTTCATATAATAAAACCACAAAATGAATGTCTATTTTTTCAGTGCCCCAGAACTTACATAATAAGTTACCTGTGCACATAAGTTATTTAAAAAAAAAAAGGACAGGGAAAGAAATTCACCTCGACATAAGCTGTTATCCTTACTTCCTGTAAAATAATTCATGTAATTAATAATGCTCACCTCTTTATATAGTGTGGGGGAGGGGAGGATAATTGCATATGGCTCTTTCCACAGGTAAAGCGTTAAAACTTACCACGTGAGCACTTACCACCACCTATTTTGTAGGCAGTAAAATCTCCCGCGTTATCTGTGCGCCAACCAGTCAGCGTGCAGCAATGTAGATGAGCTAACTGATTAGTGTAGGAACGTCCATTCTCTGCCCAAGACACTCCTTCAAAATAAGTACAACCACCAAACCCTCTTCCCCCCACCTGCTCCGCCACCCAATTTCGGCTAAGCTTGCCTTTCAATTTGCAACTGCTTTTTGTAGGAATAGTGTTTTTCATCGAAAATGACGTGCACAGGTTTGAAATGGCAATCAATGTGCATTAATTTCCTTCCCTGGCCTAAATGTGCCCCAAGAACTAGTATTAAAGGAGGGCAGATTTCAGACAGCCGATTTACTTGTGGAGATCACTTACCAGCATAAATGGCTTTGAAATTGCTACTGCCATGACAGAATCTCCCTCTGTACAAGTACTAATGAACTGCACTGATGTTCGTTCAATGACTGCCCCTCCGGTTCAGTACATGTTACCTGAGGATCTCGCTCTCTCTCTCTGATGTAGCTCTGCACACAGACGCTTCAAAAGAAAACCCAAAACTACTGGGAGCTGGGCATGGTGCCCAAGCATACTACAGTATGAAGAATATCTGCTCTTATCATAGAAGCAGTTCTGACCAGGCCCCTGCTTCCCTCCTCTGTCTTCTGTCATTCTTTGCTGGCTCTCTTCTCCTATTTCCTGCTTTCTCACAGCTCTGTGGTGCTTTCTGAGACAGATAAGATCCCAAGTAGGCTGTAGAAACTATTCCCAGCCTCTCAAAATTGGAAAGAGTGCTCCGTGAAGAATATATTTCTAAAAGTGTTCTTTATACTGAGCATAAACTTCTGAAATGCATGTGTGCGAGAGAAAGAATGGGAGGCTTTATTTATTTGATATACAGTATATGTGTGTGTGTGTGTGTGTGTGTGTGTGTGACCGAGAGAAAAAGGCTCAAGGCTCAATCTTCTCATAGCTCCAAACTTTATGTAGTCAAATAGATGACTATGGGGTCCTTTTACAAATACGCGCTGAAAAATGGCTTGCAGTAGTGTAGGCGTGGGTTTTGGGCGTGCGCAGAATCATTTTTCAGTGCACCTGTAAAAAAAGGCCTCTTTTTTCCCCCCGAAAATGGACATGCGGCAAAATCAAAATTGCCGCGGGTTCATTTTGGGTCTCAGACCTTACCGCCAGCCATAGGCCTAGCAGTAAAGAATTTGGGCGGTAATGACCTACACGCGTCAGATTCCACTTGGCGCGTGTCCGCTACATGTGCCAGAAAATAAAAATTATTTTCCAGACTTGCGCCAAAATTGAAAATACCGTAAGGGCCACACGGTAACCAAGTGGTAACTCCAATTTGGCGCACGTTGGGCGCACGTAGGCACCTATGTGGCTTAGTAAAAGGGGGAGAGAGGTGGAGACACTGGATAGAAGGAAGGGAGATAGTGAAGGCCAGGCTGGATGGAAAAGGGGAAAGGATAGAGTTAGTGAAAGACTGGGCAAAATGACAAAGAGGAATGGGAGGGTCGGAGTGAGAGAAAAGAGATGGCAAGCTATAGGTAGATGCAGTAAAAAGAGGGGAATTGAAGACTGTATAGTAAGAATGAACGAAGAAAGGGAGAAAAATAAATGGAAGAAATATGAGAGGAAGAAAGCAATGTTAGAGATAGATGTGTGAAGAAGACAGGAAGAGAGAGAAAATGACAAATGGACATGAAACCCTGCCATGGTTTATAGTTGATTACATTTAATATACCTTATTATTGGACTAACTTAATATATATTTTTTACTAACTTTCAGAGGCCAAAACCCCTTCCACAGGTCAGAACAGTAAACCATAACAGCAACATACTGTCCTGATCTGAGGAAGGAGGTTTAGGACTTTGAAAACTGCAGTAATTGAAAAATGTATTACATTAGTCCAATTAAAAGGTATCAGCTAATTTTCCATTTTTTATTTTGTTTTTATTTGTTAATTTGTAATGTGATTGGAATATATCAGTTTTTAAAATTGTACACCTGCTATCTTTATATTTTGCACAATACACGGGGCCATGTGTCACTATTTTTCGCTTTTGCTAGGGCTGCTTTGTATGCAGAGTCTGCCTTCTCAGATCAGTTTAATTTCAGACTTTCTTAAAACTGTAATAGTGTATTTGACAGTACATCAGAGGCATACCTAGTTATATTGCTGTCATCCACCTTGACCTCAAGCATGGGCTGATGTTGGCAGCTCAAGGAGCTGTCGTAATCTGCCGAGATGGAGACCAGTGTTTTTGGTGCCATTGGAGAGAGGCCTTCAGCTGGCAGGGCATGGAATCCCTGCCAGCTCAGGTTTTTTATTTTTTTACTTGAGTGGGGAGGGGACAGATAGCAGGGGGGGAGGGGAACCCAAAATCTTTTCACCAGATAAGAAAAGTAAGAACATCTAGATGTATGGTTATACATTGAGATCCCTGTCCTTATCGTCTTTTTCCTACATCCATAGAGCCAATCAGGGACCAAAAAAATGTTTTTGATCACATTTAAACTACTTGAAAGAAGCTTCAAAACACATATACAGTGGGGGAAATAAGTATTTGATCCCTTGCTGATTTTGTAAGTTTGCCCACTGACAAAGACATGAGCAGCCCATAATTGAAGGGTAGGTTATTGGTAACAGTGAGAGATAGCACATCACAAATTAAATCCGGAAAATCACATTGTGGAAAGTATATGAATTTATTTGCATTCTGCAGAGGGAAATAAGTATTTAATCCCTCTGGCAAACAAGACCTAATACTTGGTGGCAAAACCCTTGTTGGCAAGCACAGCGGTCAGACGTCTTCTGTAGTTGATGATGAGGTTTGCACACATGTCAGGAGGAATTTTGGTCCACTCCTCTTTGCAGATCATCTCTAAATCATTAAGAGTTCTGGGCTGTCGCTTGGCAACTCGCAGCTTCAGCTCCCTCCATAAGTTTTCAATGGGATTAAGGTCTGGTGACTGGCTAGGCCACTCCATGACCCTAATGTGCTTCTTCCTGAGCCACTCCTTTGTTGCCTTGGCTGTATGTTTTGGGTCATTGTCGTGCTGGAAGACCCAGCCACGACCCATTTTTAAGGCCCTGGCGGAGGGAAGGAGGTTGTCACTCAGAATTGTACGGTACATGGCCCCATCCATTCTCCCATTGATGCGGTGAAGTAGTCCTGTGCCCTTAGCAGAGAAACACCCCCAAAACATAACATTTCCACCTCCATGCTTGACAGTGGGGACGGTGTTCTTTGGGTCATAGGCAGCATTTCTCTTCCTCCAAACACGGCGAGTTGAGTTCATGCCAAAGAGCTCAATTTTTGTCTCATCTGACCACAGCACCTTCTCCCAATCACTCTCGGCATCATCCAGGTGTTCACTGGCAAACTTCAGACGGGCCGTCACATGTGCCTTCCGGAGCAGGGGGACCTTGCGGGCACTGCAGGATTGCAATCCGTTATGTCGTAATGTGTTACCAATGGTTTTCGTGGTGACAGTGGTCCCAGCTGCCTTGAGATCATTGACAAGTTCCCCCCTTGTAGTTGTAGGCTGATTTCTAACCTTCCTCATGATCAAGGATACCCCACGAGGTGAGATTTTGCGTGGAGCCCCAGATCTTTGTCGATTGACAGTCATTTTGTACTTCTTCCATTTTCTTACTATGGCACCAACAGTTGTCTCCTTCTCGCCCAGCGTCTTACTGATGGTTTTGTAGCCCATTCCAGCCTTGTGCAGGTGTATGATCTTGTCCCTGACATCCTTAGACAGCTCCTTGCTCTTGGCCATTTTGTAGAGGTTAGAGTCTGACTGATTCACTGAGTCTGTGGACAGGTGTCTTTCATACAGGTGACCATTGCCGACAGCTGTCTGTCATGCAGGTAACGAGTTGATTTGGAGCATCTACCTGGTCTGTAGGGGCCAGATCTCTTACTGGTTGGTGGGGGATCAAATACTTATTTCCCTCTGCAGAATGCAAATAAATTCATATACTTTCCACAATGTGATTTTCCGGATTTAATTTGTGATGTGCTATCTCTCACTGTTACCAATAACCTACCCTTCAATTATGGGCTGCTCATGTCTTTGTCAGTGGGCAAACTTACAAAATCAGCAAGGGATCAAATACTTATTTCCCCCACTGTAGGTAGGAAGACTATTCCATACTGTTGGCCCAACTCACTGAAAATAGAAGAACAAATTTAACAGGGCTATTGCCTCGGGCCCCAAACCTTCCTCAATTTAAAGTAGGAATAACCTGAGGATAGGCTCTTGGGGCCCCTTTCCCAGTTTCTGCCCTGGGCTCCTTACAAGTCTTACACTGGCCCTGAAAACATATTTGCCTACATGAGGGCATAAGTCTGTTGAAGGGAATGAAGGGAATATGAAGGTGTATAATAGCATAAGTAACTGGAACAAAGATAAAGGACGACCTGAATTTGATGCACCAATGTAAGAATCTTAAACGGGATACAGGGCAAAACTGGCTCCCAGTGTTCCTCTTTAAGGAGAAACATGGTCATAATGTTTGGTGCCAGTAACAAGTTTTACTGCCATATTTGGTGAATCGCTTGTTTACTCTTTCCAAAAATACGAGGACTAAGGGGCATGCAATGAAGCTACTAAGTAGTAAAACAAGCTGTAGAAAATATTTCTTCACTCGTTGTGTAATTAAACTCTGGAATTCATAGCCAGAGAATATTGTAAAAGCAGTTAGCTTAGCAGGGTTTTAAAAGGTTTGGATAATTTCTTAAAAGAAAAGTCCATAAGCCATTATTAAGATGGACTAGGGAAAGTCCACTGCTTATTTCTAGAACAAGCAGCATAAAATCCGTTTTACTGTTCTGGGATCTTGCCAGATACTTGTGACCTAGATTGGTCACTGTTGGAAACAGGAAAGTGGGCTTGGTGGACCTTCGCAGGGCCGTGCCAACACAGTAAGCGCGGTAAGCACCGCAGGGGGGCGCCTGCCTTCAAGGGCGCCGCTGCGGTGCTGCTCCACCTCCCACCTACCTTTTAAAAAAATATTGTGAAGCTGAGTTGCAGGCAGCGCTTCGCGTCTGCCCGGCTGCTTGTAAAACAAGTAAATCTCTTCTCCTCGTCATCGTCGGGCCTCACTGTGTCCCGCCCTCCTTTGAGGTCACTTCCTACTTCCGCGGGGGTGGGGGACACAGTGAGAGCTGACGATGATGAGGAGAAGAGATTTACTTGTTTTACAAGCAGGGCAGACGCAAGGCGCTGCCTGCAACTCAGCTTCACAACATTTTTTTTTAAGGTAGGTGTCACACTGTACTCCTCCTTCTCCGTCTTCCTTTTCTGAGCCGGCCCAGACCTATTGCTGCCGCTTAGTGCTCAATGGGCTCCCGAGGAGGGCTAACTCTGGGCATCCCCTAACTCTCCTCCTTAAAGTAGATTTAGCTGCAAATTGCTCCACATTTCCCGAAGATTTCAGCTGTTGTCTTTTCCTCTCTCTCATTTTATTTCTCTTCTTGACTGATTTGGGAAACAGAAAGGCGCAGTGCCCCCTTGGGTGCACGGAGCCGAAGATAACATGGCACCATGCACCGAGGGGGCATGTGCGATCAGGCCAGCGGGGTGCCCAGGACAGGTACGAGGTGTTCGCCTGCCCGACGCAAAAGGGCACCCTGCTGGGAGAAGGGAGGAGAGTAAAACGGGGTATAAAAGCCCCGGGGAGGAGCCCGGACGCCCTCTTTCCTGTCCGGGCTCCAGGTGCTATCGCTCACCTGCATCGCGACCCTGCGAACGGGCTCCAGCGATCCAGGCGCTTTCCTGTCCTCCAGGTGCTCTTTCCTGCATCGCTCACCTGCATCGCGACCCTGCGAACGGGCTCCAGCGATCCAGGCACGCGTGGAGACGGCAATGAAGGGAAATTAACAGCCGGCGAAGAATCCCGGTTCCCCACGCCAGTTCCGGAGTAGGGGAAGAAGAAAAACAAGAGAGGAGTTCAGCATGATCCGGCCCTGCATCAAAACGCTGAAGTTAACCACCGAGTGTTGAGCCAGGAGGCCAAATCGTGAGTAAAAAAAAAAAAAACTAAAGAAAGAAACCGGCGGCAGTTTTAGTGTTCAGGGAGGCATAGTGTACGACCATGCTGCTGCTGGGGGCGGCCATCTTGGTCAGTATGACCATGCTGCTGCTGGGGGGCGGCCATCTTGGTTAGAGCAGGGCTCTGTTACTGTAGGGGCAGCCATCTTGGATAGGGCAGACTCCTTAGGCCATTAGTTGATATTGGTGGACAGCCATATTGGGGAGGGCATTTACATTTCAGAATTAGCCAAGGATGTGAATAGGAGACGGCCATATTGGGGATGGCAGGAATTTAGCAATCACCCTCAGATAACCAGTTTAAAGACAAAAAAAAAAAAAAACAACAGATGGGGATCTTAGCAATTATGTACCTACACCGAGAAGCAGATATTAACTCGTTATCTCTTAAGTCTGTTTAGATCCTTGTTTGTCGGCTACCTTGCATTACCCTCCCCCATCAGAATGGAAGCAGGCACAGACGCGATCGAGACCTGCACCACAGTAGGAATCAGAGCTGAGGACGGACGCAGAGCATCACCCATGCATCCCGAAGAGATGACGGCAAACGAGGAGGACCTGAGCGACGCAAAGGAGCCGTCACCACCGAGCACTGCAGAGAAAAAGAAAGGACAAAAGAAGCAAGCAAACAATAAGGCCGACGTCACCGCAGATGCTATATCAGCAAAGAAAGACAAAAAAAAGAAAGCCAAAGGAAAGCAGGATGCAGCCACGTCGGGAAGTTGGCCGTACCCACCAGCATTCCCGGGATGGACGATGCCTCAGACCTTAGTCACACAGGCGAAGGAGAGCCCTAGGCGGTTGCTTTTTGTTTGTGTGTGAGCTCAATCACTTAATTGCTTTATCTAAACAGGAAGCTTTCTCTTACAAAGCTGTAGGGCCAGAGATCCAATTGCGGAGATAAGCACCTCAGATTTATCCCGGGCAAGGGCAAATAGTGTTTGTAGAGTCTGATTTTTTTTTAATTAGAACAGGAATACATTACACAAATTAAGTGAAATGAAAGCAAAATAACTTTTTATGCTGAGGGTTTCAGTGATGGGCTGCAAATTACCCTTGTCCGCTGCAAATCTGAGCTGGGAGTTGCAGAGCTGAGGCCCACAGTGGCTTTATCACTGAAGGAAAGCTCTCTGACCCCATACTGAAACCTTCCGAGCTTTCTAGTAGTGAATAATAACAAAGACCTGCTGTGGGGTACAGGAAAGCCACTGAAGAAAGCCATGGGGTAGAGTAGAGATACAAAAGTACAGGCACATCATCATTGAAAGGCTGGAACTGTACATAGGGACAGAGCACTGTTGAGACTGCTGTACCTGTCAGCACCAAGTTAACATTCTTCTGTGGGGGAGAGGGCAGGGACTTCTGGAAAGGTCTGGCACACCCAGGGACCTTAGAGCTAGGTTAGTGTGCAAACATCTGGAGACTTACAGCCCATGGATTGTCTATTTTAAGCAGGGGATGTCTGGTGTTACTTACTCTCAATCTCCTATAAAGGGGGTGCCTGATAGGGCTGTTTATTTATTTACTAGTAAAACAGGCCCATTTCTGACACAAATGAAACAGGCGCAAGCAAGGTTTTCCTCGGAGTGTGTATATTTGAAAGAGTGTGTGTGAGAGTGACTGTGTGTGAGAGAGTGAATGTGCGAGTGTGTGTTTGTGACAGAGAGAGAGTGAGACCGCTGGGTGCGAGAAGAGAGAAAGGAGATGCCACGGGGGGGGGGGGGGGGGGGGGGGCGCCAACTGTCTGTCTCAGTATGGCATCACTTATGTTCTTAGGTTTTAGATCAACCAACCTCAGTCCTGAAAACAAGGCATTGCAATAGTCATGTTGGCTTAACACATATGAAAGAGAAATATAAAATACTTATTCCTGTTAGGTTTGAAAGCACATCTATTTTCAGTCTTTCAGCTACTCTGAGGAATTTTAAAAAAATCTTAAAACAAGTTGGCAGAGAGGCTGGAATTTTAAAAACAGTAACTTCTCAGAGTCATATATATTGTCATATACATTTACCACCAGATTAAAGAACAACAGAGAAGGCATTTGAGAAGACAAAGAGACTACAAAGCCATGTAAAATGAGATTATTCCTTTGAATATATATAGAAAGATCCGCATGTACATTTAGCAGGAGTAAAATGCTGCATCGCATTCTGTTGCCCAGTGTGTGAACTGTAAATCTGACTGGTGTAACAAAAGGATTGCTGGGGGGGGGGGGGGGGGGGGGGGTTGATGCACACAATAGAGGCAGCTGACTTCAGCAGGGACCCACCAAGATATTCATCTGTTCAGAAAAGCTGGTGATGCAAAGACAAGTGCTAAAAAGAAAAACAAGAAGTTTCCTTGTCTGTCATTTTTAGTGCCATTTCTGGTTTCGCTGGTTTAGATTGCAGAGTTTTCTTAGCTTTGTCCCCAGTTTTATCATTTTGTAAGATTTTCACAGAACGGCTTTGATGGCAAATGACTGACCACAGTGACATTATGAGCTGCTTTTCAAATTCCGGAATCCTGCTATGCTTCAACTTTGCAGTTAGTGACTCATTTGATGGAGTCTCTTAGAAAGGGTGATTTGTTGTTCTCAGACATGGAAAATTCAGGAGATGAAAGTGTTTTGTTCATGTTACCCAGGGTTTCTCTCCATTTTCATAGTTTTGTTCTTTATTTGCTGCATTTCTGTTTGGCAAATACATTTTGGATATATCACTCTATATATTTTCTCCTTGAATGACATGACCCGTGACCCGTGACCCGTGACCCATAATGCATTCACAAATGGAGAGTATATTTAATTACAAGTCTGTGAAATTCAGATAAGACTAGAACGAGTAGCAGTAAATCAATTTTGTACTCATTCCAAAAGTACAAAGACTAGGGGACACTCAAGGAAGTTACATGGAAATACTTTTGAAATAAATAGGAGGAAATATTTTTTCACTCAACGAATTGTTACGCTCTGGAACTCTTTGCCAGAGGATATGGTAACAGCGGTTAGCATATCTAGGTTTAAAAAAGGTTTGGACAAGTTCCTGGAGGAAAGTCCATAGTCTGCTCTTGAGACAGACATGAGGCAGCCACTGCTTGCCCTGGGATTTGTAGTATGGAATGTTGCCACTATTTGGGTTTCTGCCAGGTACTTGTGACCTGGCGTGGCCACTGTTGGAAACAAGATATATCTGGTAGGAATTCGCATTTGTTTTAAGATGAATGGAAAAACATGATGGATAAAAGCAATTTTAGGTTGTATACCTTTAAAGGAACTAAAAAACTAAGGAGGTAGAATGAGCTGCAATGAAGCCTTTGGGGCCAGCCACGGCACAGCCTCTTTGGGGGGAAGGGGGCAAGGCAGAAGAACAAGTTTCTTGACTGATCATGTAAAAATAATCTGTGACAAATAGCTAAACAAGTCTATCCCTACTTCACTTCTCTCAGGAGCCCTTTTACTAAGCTGCGCAGACGCCTACGTGCACCCAGTGTGTGTCAATTTGGAATTACCGCCCAGCTACCGTGTGACCCGGGCGGTGATTTAATTTTTTACGTGCGTCCACTACACGCGACTGAAAATATTTTTATTTTCTGGTGCGTGGGCGGTAATCAGCATTTGAATGCGCGTTGACCATTACTGCCCAGTTAACGCGTGAGACCTTACTGCTAAGTGAATGGGTGGTGGTAAGATCTCAGACCCAATATGGACACGCGCCAATTTTAATTTTGCTGCACGTCCATTTTCGGCACCCCCCAAAAAGGTATTTTTTACAGGTGTGCTGAAAAATGAATCTGCGTGCATCTAAAACATTCGCCTACACTAGCGCAGGCCACTTTTCAGTGCACCTCAGTAAAAGTTCCCCTCAAATCCCAGTGCTGATGTCAGTAGGTCATCAGAAAAGTAGAAGAAAGCATAAGCAGAGCATCATTTTCTCTTCGGCATTCCGAGGCAGAAGATCAGGGAGAGAACTGCTAGTTTTAGAAATTGTGTTGCTGAAGTCTGAAACTTGTTAAAAATAGAGAAAGCATGATAAGAGCACAGGCAATGTTCTGAGAGAAAGAGGTTGACGCAGCAGAAAACAGACTCTTCTATTAAAAATCTCAGGCACCAGTTCTCAAAGCTCTGGTGCTGTTCCGAATAGTGCTGTAAAAATACCACTGGAACAGCGCAGAAGAACAATGCCCTAATGCTCAATGCTAATGAGGTGCAAATATAGGCACCAGGGGCGTAGCCAGACACCCAAGATGGGTGGGCAGAAGAACCCCGCCTCATCCAACAGATGATGTGGTCTCTCCTTCTCTCACCTGCATGCCATATGGTCTCTCAAATATCCTCCCTCTCCCGCATACCTTTTAAATAGCAGATTTTCACTGGCAACGGGCAACAACTAATACACACTGCTGATGTTGGCTCCATACCCTTCCCTCTGATGCAACTTCCTGTTACCGCCTAGGCAAGAATACATCAGAGCGAAGGCTGTGGGGCCGGTGCGAGCAGTATGCATCAGTCTCTGCTCACTGCAGGCGAAGATCTGCTATTTACAAGGTATGCAGGAGGGACAGTTGTTGGGAGTTTTCGGCTTGTGGGGCTTGGGGATCCCTGCCAGCCACATTATTGGGTGGGCCTGAGCCCAAAGTGGGTGGGCCTGGGCCCACCTAAGCCCACCCTTGGCTACGCTTATGATAGGCACACTCATAGCGTTGAGCATTAGGGAATTTGGCAGGAGGATTGGGCTTTGGCGCAGGAGGATTGTGTTTGGCGCATGTGCAGAAGAGTTCAGCGGTAAGCTTGGCTCCTGTGCGCATGCGTCTGGTAAAACCCGAGCATGAAGCACACATTGGTGTCTGTTTTCTGTGGCCTAAACATAAGCATTTACATTTTTTTTTAGTTTGAATGCTTATATTTAAACACAGGAAACAGACGCCAAAGTGTGTTTTCATTTCGAGTGTTTAAATTTTTTTTTTTAGCATGGGCGATTTAAATTTAGAGGTTCGCTTGGGTCTGCTGTTTCTCACGACTAGCGCTTAAGGTCTTGCACAGGCTTCCTTCTGCTTCCGAAAGCAATCAAAACCGGCAGATTTTGCAGAAAGAAGCATGAGAGAAGCATGAGAACCATGAGAAATCCTCTCTTCCAATAGCCTAATGACCAGTGGTGTAGCTATGGGGAGGCACACTGGCCTGGGCCCCCCCAAATTGGCTCTGTGGCCCCTGGTTTGGATGGCGGGGGTTTCCGACCCCAACCAGCTGAAGCGTTTATCTGTCCTGCGCTGGTCTCGCACTTGCCTCCTTTCCTGATTCCAGTCGCGCTGTGTATGCTCTCATTTTAATGAAACTGAGCATGCTCGCACATGCTCAGGTTTTACTTAAATACTTTGACCAAGTACTTTGAACAACACTGGGATTTGGTTGCAGTTTCTGTAGTTATATGCAGGAGTACAGTTTCCCAATTCCCACTTTTAAGCATGCAGCTCAAATTACATGGAGTTGCCACAGGTAAATTTACTGAGGCAGCACAACAAAACTGTAGAAATGTTAGGCATACATACATGAATCAGAGGAACAGTTTCTGCACAATATAAACAGAACTCTATTTGGACTGAGTAACTTAAGAATATAACAGTATAGTATGAAATGACTCAGTTTGTCCTTGGAAATAGTTACTGGTTCAGTGTGAGCTAGGCAAACAGTCCCTGCCAGGGCTCAGTCCTACTGAAGGAGCTGCTTCTTAGGAAGCTGAATTCTCCAGTCAGTGATATGTCAATCTTGCATCCTGCTTTTCTCCCCTAGGCCAAGGATATCTGCAATGGCTTTCTACAGATAAATAATAAGAGTTTTCTTTGTGCAAGCTTAGTCCTGTGAGACCTCTCCCAAGGCTCAGATGCTGGTCTTCAGTTGAACATAAGGGCAAGATAGCTCTAGAGCATGGGTAGGCGACCATGGTCCTCGAAGACCACAACCCCTAATGAATATGCATGAGAAAGATTTGCAAGCTCACTACATCCATTCTATTCATATTCCATAAAGGATATCTTGAAAACCTGATCTGCTTTCAGCCCTTGAGGACTGAACTTGGACAAGCTTGCAGGGGTCCTTAAGGGCCACAACACAGGTTTCAAAGATTTCCACAGTGAATACGCAAGCAGACCAGGTTTTCAGAATATCCTTTATGGAATATGAATAGAATGGATGCAGTGAGCTTGCAAATCTTTCTCATGCATATTCATTAGGGGTATCCTGATGACCTGGCCTGTTTGCAGCCCAGGAGGACTGAACTTGGACAAGCCTGCTCTAGGGTTTCCAGAATTCTTAAAGGAACCTCACCTATTGTAGTATATCAGTACAAGAAATTCTAATAGGGGTTATACAGGATCCAAGCAATTATATGAAATCTTTAATCATGCTCTATAGTAGAAAAACAAACAAACAAACAAACAAACAAACATATTTTCACTTTTAAACCGTCTCATAGAAAAATAGAAAATATAAAATTCTACCTATTTGATATTAAAGGAAAATTAGCTACTTTTGAAAGTCAACACCCAGATTTTCCTTGTTCTGTCCTTACACAGAGTTCTGAAGAAACACCTCCAGTGTTACTTTTTTAGATGTACTGTCAGAGTTGGAAACATCTGGCAACAGAACATGGTACTCCTCATTCACACCTGGACTGGAACTGCATGTAGCATGTTAGTAAAGCAGTAACCACAAAGCAGTCACTACAACTTACTTGTACACAGACCACAGTGAGCTCTCTCCTCTCACAGCCAGCAGCAATGACATTCAACGAACATTGTCTGATATAAGGAGCACCATTTTAAAAACTTTTATGCGTATTACAATTTTGTAAAGTTTATTTTCTTTATTTGGCTTGCAGCACTGAGAGGATAGACTGAAATGTGTTTTTAAGGAAATTAAATATTTTTAATATAGTAAATGAGAGCAGATGAAGACCTGTATGGTTCATCCAGCCCTGCTCAACAAAGTGGCCAGAGTTGTAACTACTGCTCCAGCAAATTACACCCTTCTACGTCCTGTTTGAAGTGTGAAGGTCATTTAATTTTGCTTGGAATCCATGCTCTTTCTCTATAGGGGTCCTCTGTGTTTATTCCACATGTTTCTGAATTCTGTCACAGTTTTTGTCCCCACCACCTCCCCTAGGAGTTTATTCCATGCATCCATGACCCTTTCCGTGAAAAAGGAATTTCTTGATGTCACTTCTAAATCTACCACCCTGCAACTTCAACATAAAACATGATGGCAGAAAAAAAAAAACCCAAAAACATATTGGCCTACCCAATCTGGCCATTCTCATCAGCTTCTCAGACTACCAGCCTCTTCCTTTACCTCAGTGATCCTCAGTGCTTATCTCATGCTTTTTTGGATTCAGACACTGGCCTTGTTATGTCCATCTCCACTGAGTGGCTGTTCCATGCATCTATTACCCTTTCTATTAAGAACTATCTTATTTCCTTGAACCCCTTCTGATTCTATCCCTTTTCACCTTCATCCTGTGATTCCCTTATTCCAGAACCTTCTTTCCATAGAAAGAGGCCTGCTCCCTATGCATTTATACCTTGCAGGTATTTAAATGTCTCTATCATATGTCACCCTCCTGCCTTTCTTCCAGGATATATATATATATATTGTAAAGTGGATCCTCTTTCCTCCTGAGTTGCAGCTCTTCCAAGAAAAAGCCAAACAAAAAAAAACACACTCCTGTATGGCTCCCCTTTGTCTCAAAAACAAATATAAGGAAGCTTTTTATTGAATAGGAGGAACGTCCCTCCTTCTCCCAATTGCTTCTCCAAAACAACAAACACTTGTACACCGTGCAGGCTTCAACCGCTGCTTTCTCTCCCGGTCCCCTGGAGAGTAGCAGGAAAAAGAAAAAAAAAAACCAGCGCAATTCAGCCCTGGTTTCCAAACACAGTTCAATTTTTAGCCAAGCTTCAAAAACATAGCTCAGTCCAGCTAGGCTTTCAAAACACAGTTCAATTTTAGCCAGGCTTTCAAAACACAGTTCAGTTCTAGCCAAGCTTTCCAAAACACAGCTCAGTTTAGCCAGGCTTTCCAAAACACAGTTCAATTTTAGCCAAGCTTCAAAAACATAGCTCAGTCCAGCTAGGCTTTCAAAACACAGTTCAATTTTAGCCAAGCTTTCAAAACACAGCTCAGTTTAGCCAGGCTTTCAAAACACAGTTCAGTTCTAGCCAAGCTTTCAAAAACACAGCTCAGTTTAGCCAGGCTTTCAAAACACAGCTCAGTTTAGCTAGGCTTTCAAAACACAGTTCAGTAATGGCTTTGCGCGGGCTCAAAGCCTAGGGTCCCACCCTCTTGGTCAGTCCTACTCCTACCTGACCTCCTCCCGCTTGACCCGGCTTGGCCCCGCTACTTCCTTGGCTTTCGCTGAGCCAGAGCTGAAAAGTCCATCGGCTCCTCCAGGGTGTTCTCCGGTTCAGTCAACTCCATAGGGCAAGGCTCACTCTCTGCCTCTCTCTCCTCAGGAGCCCAATCCATATTCTCCTCGCCCCGCCCTTCTCCCAGCTGCTCACCCTTTCTTTCATTAAAGCTCTTTGGTGACTCTTCTTTATCCACCCACCTGTTCCACCACCTCTTCCACCAGGTTGGAGAATCAGCCTTACTCCTTCCCCTGCGGCCCTCCTCTGGAGACTCCTGGGAATGCACATAGTTTCTCTTATCCCCGGTCTCCCTTGGGGCCTGCTGGGAGTTGTAGTTCTTTATTTCTAGTTTTTTCCTGGGGAATGCCTGCCTATAATGGGGGTATTCTGGCCTATCCCAGGGTTCCTTTGGGGCCTGTCCTACATACTCTTTACAATATATATATATATATATATATATATATATATTTTTTTTTTTTTTTTTTTTCTATCCCCATATGCTTTAACTACATTAATAGCTACCCTCTGAATCAACTACTTCTAGTTTATATTCCTTTGAAGGAGCAGTATTGTAAAATGAAGAAATCTTAAAGGAAAAGAAGAAAAGAGAAAAATTACAAATAGACAGGAAATCCTGGCAGACAGCTAAGAGATGAAGAAACTTGTGTCGGGGGGGGGGGGGCAGGTCAGGGTTCCTGCAGGGGGGCTGCTGCATTGGGGGGAATGGGGGCCTGCTAGCATGCATATGCATGCTGGACAGGGCTCACCATTCTTCCCCTGTGGTCTGCAAACCCTAATGCCAGCTCCGAGCTGGTGTAGGGTTTGCCGCAGCCAGCGAGCCAATCTTTGGCACACTGGTCACTGATCATTGGGGATGAATAGGTTTAGCATTCATTTGCATGCTACTTGCGCTAAGAGCCTTGTTTTGCATGCATTTGCATGCTATTTGTGTTCAGAGCCCACAAGCGCATTGTTTTATGCGCTCAGGGGCTCTGATCATGGGGCGGTAGCAAACGCAGGTGCTAGTATGGCGCTAACAGTCTCTAGTGCCTGCGTTTGCTTCTGATCATCGGCCCATCATCAGTTTGCATCATGCATACTACAAGAAAGAAATGTACACTCCGCCAAAGTTATTTGTAGAAGTATTTAAGTAAAGTTTTACATTGGAGCACCATTATGGAGGAGTGGCCTAGTGGTTAGGGTGGTGGACTTTGGTCCTAGGGAACTGAGGAACTGAGCTCAATTCCCACTTCAGGCACAGGCAGCTCCTTGTGACTCTGGGCAAGTCACCCTCCATTGCCCTATGTAAGCCGCATTGAGCCTGCCATGAGTGGGAAAGCGCGGGGTACAAATGTAACAAAATAAATTATGGCATTCTGACTGTTCATTGACAGATGGTTAGGAAACAGACCAGTCTACTCCTTGGGCTCTGGAGGTAAATCCCTCCCTTCCAACACTGGAGAATCCACACTTGGGAGTTTGAAGAATGATTAATGACTCAGCCCTGATATTGAGCATGAGCATCTTTATCCTTAGGACAATCCTGGCAAACTTGTGTCTGGTAGGGTACAGCACTGCAACTGACCTACTGGCTAGCATAGATTGAGCCTTTAATGTGCTGGCAGTCAAGCATGAAGCGTAGAATGATTCAGGGTATAGAACTAGCCACAAGCAGTGTTTGCACATGAAAAATCAAGGGTCTTTATGAAATCTAGCGAGCAGTGGAATTTGGAACTTTTCACATTGTTTCTGTGTCGTGATGAATAATCTATGCCGCCTAGTCATTAGGTTTCTTTCATGATTTTCATCAAATGAGAAAGCTACTGCTCTCATTTGAATACTTTTTTTAAAAATTCCCACCTTCCTTGAAAAAATTTCATGGAATGCAAAAATTATATTGAATTTATTTATTTATTTATTTATTTTTATTAGGCTTTATTTTCCACCTTTTTGAAGGAATTCACTCAAGGTGGTGTACAATAAGAATAGATGAAACGTGAGCAATAGACAAATACAGCAGTAAAAATATTCAAAAACAATATAAAGTATGACAACACAATACGTAATAGAACATTCTAATTGATAGTGAAAGGTAAAGCAAAAATGGAACATATAGGTAGGTAAGAAAGTAGGAAGAGTTAGAGAGTAAGGTGACTGATTTAAAGAAAGTTGCACATGAGGTCAGAGAAATGGTTACGTATTATCTCAGCTAGGGTAGGAGTGGATAAACTTGTCCTGCTGCAGTATATGCAGCCTGAGTCACTCCTTGTGTGTGTGAGTGAGACTAACAAGTTAGTTACTTCTTTCAGTAAAGGCCTGGTTGAAAAGCAAGCTTTCACCTGCTTCCTGAAGTAGAGATAGTCTTGGGTTAAGCGGAGCCTTTCAGGCAATGCATTCCAGAGTGTGGTGGGGGCTACTCTGGAGAAGGCTCGCTTGTAGGTATCACATCGTGTAATGTCTTTTGGAGAGAGTGTGGTTAGTGATAGTCCTTGGGAGGACCTCAGTGTCCTTGAAAGTGTGTAGAGGATCATCCTATTCTTCAGCTGCTCAGGGCCATTTCCTTTCAGCGCCTTGAAGATCAGACATAGAGTTTTAAATTTAGCCCAGTATTGTACTGGTAGCCAATGAAGTTTTTGCAAAAATGGTGTGATGTGGTCATGTCGCTTGCAACCTTCTATGAGTCTTGCTGCTGCATTCTGAATCAACTGGAGCTGGAGCCAAGTGCATCCAGATGACAAATGGATGTGGGCAGGGCGAGGAGAGGGAAAGGTCTGGGCAGCATGACAATCCAGACGTACATTCCCTATTTCAAATAGAGTATCCACATTTGTAGTGGGAAACCCAGTCATAGGAATTTAGACCTGCTCCCAAGCACAACTAAGTGCCTGTATTAGGGGCAGTGATAAACACTAACCTATGGGGTCCTGCAACCCAAGCATCCCCCCTTCTATCATACACCAGAACCCCTCCCATATCACTCACCTCTCTGCCATTACTGAACCCTTCTCACTTGTGCACAAATCCACCCCCTCTCCACACACACACACACACACACACTGTCACAGAACCCCTCTGAGGAAAGCCAAACTCCCCCCAAACATACCCAAACCCATCTGCCGTCACAGACCCCCCCCCCCCCCCCCACACACACACACAGCCTGATCTCTAGCATTTAACACTGCAATATTACCACTAGAAGTCTTGGTGGCTATTTTTACACCTGAGGACATGAGGCAGGAGCAAGTGGATACTGTTTCCATCCCACTACCCATCAGGGACCTCTGGTAGGTGCAGGGACTGGGTTGGGGTGGGTGGGGGTGAAGTTTTGCATCTAGCAGTTAAGGGGGCCATGGGCTCTGGGAGGAGGGTGAGTCTGGAGGAGGCTGCCATATGTCAGGCTTGTGGAGGCCTTCCTTGCCAGGGTTGGGGGTTACTCTGCTGGTGGGGAGTGGTCCCTGTACTGGGGTGGATTTCTGTGATGCCAGGTAGGAGTTCAGGTGTGCTTGAGGGATGTTCTGAAATGGAGAGGGGTTTGAGTTTGTTTGTCATTGAGGGGGGGTTCAATGATAGCAGGGGAGTAGATGATGTTGTGCAGTGGAAAGTTGGTTATGTCAAGGTGTGCTGTAGGTGGGAAGATGGGGAAGCTGCTATCAAATCGGCCCTTTGCTAAGAAAGCAGCAATTTTAGGAGGCTGCTCCCACATCTCTATGTGGGAGGGGAAGTACGTTTTGTCCCTCATTTGTTGCTTTCTAAAATTGTGGTTCTCTTTGAATGTGGAGGAGCTGGGATGTGCAGCCCTGTTCCTATTTTAAAAGAGGCTTTATGTTTGCAGATCCTGTTTTTAAATGGTATGGGAATTAATTTCCACGCATCCTGACTTGGACATTAGAATTCCCTCTACACCTCCTTTCTAAAATGCCCTTCCATGCTTATAAATTTAGACCTGCCATTTATTTGCCTAGATTTATGAGCCTACATTATGTGCCTAGTGCTGAAAATCAGTGCTAAGCTCCTAACTTTTTTTTTTTCCGCTGCCTTAAATCTTCCCCTGTTGCCATCCACTTTTTGTGCTCTTAAATTTAGTTTAGTGGAATTTTGAGTATAAATTTAGGCACTCAACCCTAACAAAATTTTCAAAAAGGCTAATTTAGACTCTCCAAAATTAGGAGCATAAATCCTTTGAATATTGGGTCCATGATCTTTATCTGCTGATACTGCCTGTGTCTACCTCTGTTTCCTCAGCTGAACCTTGACATTTGAAACTTTCACTGTTAGCTCTCTTGAAAAGGCCACTGGATGAATGTCTTTCTTTATCTCTCTTAGATCTGAACAGATTAAAGTCTTCCTTTCATCTACATAACAGTACAAGTTCAGAAAGTCTTTCAAGTTATAGTCTCCATATAAGGAGTCAGTGCTGGAGAATCATACACACCGTACAAAAGAGGTTTGTTAAAATACATTAGACAATAGTTTTGACGGTTTCTTCTGTCTGAAGAAAGAGAATGAAGTAAACTTTTCCGTTTGAATTTCTATATGCTCTGTAGCGCTGTGTCCAGGGGGCTTGCCTTTAAAGTAATTTATTATTTGTACAAAATGATGCTTGGAAAGAGTTTTGTGCAGACAACAATCTATTCATTATTTTATAAGTGGGAAAGAGTAAGTCGGTTCATATTTAATTTTGTCCACTTCTATCGCAGAAGCAATGAGGGTCATAGCTACAATTTAGATTTCCCTAAAGCAGGGGGTCTCAACCCAGTCTTCGGGACACACCTAGCCAGTCAGGTTTTTGGGATACCCACAATGAATATATATGAGAGAGATTTGCATGCAATAGAGGCAGTGCAAGAACATTTCTCTCATGCACATTCATTGTGGATATCTGAAAACCTGGCTGGCAAGGTGTGTCCCGAAGACTGGGTTGAGAACCCCTGCCCTAGAGGTAGTTTACTTGTAAGGGGCCCTTTTATCAAATAGCGGGTAATATGGCGAATTTCCTACATTTTGTATTAATGGCAAGGCACTAATTTTGCCATTAGTGCATGGCCATTAAAATAGATTAGCGCATGAGCCCTTACCGACTCCCATTCTGTAGGTGGTAAGGGTTATATGTTAATCCTAGCATGTCGCAATGTAGGTGCATAACATTAGTGCATGGCCATTAATGTAAACAGTAGAAAAGCTGGAGAATCTGAAGGTGAACAAAGCTATGGGGCCGGATGGAATACATCTCAGGATACTGAAGGAGTTCAGAAAGGTCCTGGCGGGACCTCTTAAAGATTTATTTAATAGATCTTTAGAGACGGGAGAGGTTCCACGAGATTGGAGACAAGCGGATGTGATCTATCTTCATAAAAGTGGAGACAGGGAAGAAGTGGGAAACTACAGACCGGTAAGTCTCACGTCGGTGGTAGGAAAAATAATGGAGTCGCTACTGAAAGAAAGGATAGTTAACTTTCTAGAAACCGACGGGTTACAGAACCCGAGGCAACATGGCTTTACCAAAGGAAAATCCTGCCAAACGAATCTTATTGACTTTTTTGACTGGGTGACCAAAGAACTGGATGAGGGACATGCACTAGATGTAATCTACTTGGACTTCAGCAAAGCCTTTGATACGGTCCCCCACAGAAGACTCGTGAATAAGCTGAAAGGGTTGAACTTAGGACCGAAAGTGGTGAACTGGATAAGAAACTGGTTGACCGACAGGTGGCAGAGGGTGGTGGTAAATGGAATCCGCTCGGAGGAAAGGAAGGTGAGCAATGGAGTTCCTCAGGCGTCGGTGCTGGGGCCTATTTTGTTTAATATATTTGTGGGAGATATTACTGAAGGGTTGGAAGGAAAGGTGTGCCTTTTTGCAGATGACATGAAAATAGCCAATAAAGTGGATACCCTGGAGGGAGTAGAAATGATGAGAAGGGATCTCCAAACGTTAGAAGAACGGTCGAGGGTCTGCCAGTTAAAATTTAATTCAAATACACTCTTCCGGGTTAGCTTTAGTTCGGTTTCCACTCTTTTATTTCTAAAACATAAATCAAGAAACCTTATGACTATTAAACCCAAAAATGTGCTATACCAGTGCTCAGTGTGTGACTACTTTTTTTTGTTTTTAATATGCTGTGCTCAGTGGAAGGGGTGTTGTCCACAGGACTTGCTCACAGAATTGTCTGCTTTACCCCTTATTGAACATCATCGCACACCTCCTTCCAACCCTGCTCTTCCACTGTCTATCACGTCTTACGCCAGTGTACGTCAAAGAAACAGATGTTGCTACTTAGCTTTATTCCGGAGCCATCACTGTCCAGATTTTTGTTACAGTCCTGTGGGGATCCCCATCCGTGGTGAAGTTAAAACCAATAGTCCATTCTTCCCTTCTTACGGGACTGGAATTCAACTGCTCTAGCGCCGATGTTCCTGGTTCCCTACACGCTCAATGTGTTTCACATTACGCGTCCTCAGGGGAACACTTCGTGAGCTGAAAATATAAAATCCAAGCTTTAAGTTGGTGGTTACTTCAATTATACTCTTCTAGGCTGCTTATCTTCTCTAAAGATCACTATACAGTGTACATCTCTCTGCATTGACTCAGTTGTCTCTTCTCGCATATTTTTCTTACAAATACATTATATGAGGATGGTGCTGGGCAGACTTATACGGTCTGTGCCAGAGCCGGTGGTAGGAGGCGGGACTGGTGGTTGAGAGGCGGGGATAGTGCTGGGCAGACTTATACGGTCTGTGCCAGAGCCGGTGGTGGGAGGCGGGACTGGTGGTTGGGCGGTGGGGATAGTGCTGGGCAGACTTATACGGTCTGTGCCAGAACCGGTGGTGGGAGGCGGGACTGGTGGTTGGGAGGCGGGGATAGTGCTGGGCAGACTTATACGGTCTGTGCCAGAACCGGTGGTGGGAGGCGGGGCTGGTGATTGGGAAGCGGGGATAGTGCTGGGCAGACTTATACGGTCTGTGCCAGAACCGGTGGTGGGAAGCGGGGCTGGTGGTTGGGAGGCGGGGATAGTGCTGGGCAGACTTATACGGTCTGTGCCCTGAAAAGGACAGGTACAAATCAAGGTAAGGTATACACAAAAGTAGCACATATGAGTTTATCTTGTTGGGCAGACTGGATGGACCGTGCAGGTCTTTTTCTGCCGTCATCTACTATGTTACTATATTGGCGCTAGAGCTCCTATATTTCCTAATGCAGCCTGAAATATTCCAGAGCCAGCATCTCCAGGCCCCTACTACCAACCCAAGCAGAGGGTGAGTGAATGAATGATTATTTGCATTTTGATTGTTTTAATGGAATTGGACTATGAATGTTTCTAAGCTATGACAACTGGAACTAGTCCTGAAACATTTCAAAACTTGTGCTGATTTTATTTTTCTGTGTGTTATTGTATGTCTAACTCATGTTTGTGTGATTTTGTGGGTAAACTCTAGGGTAATCTTGAGAAGGGAATCCTGCAGTAAGGCTGGTTACAGTAGCAAGCATTACCTACCAGGAAATATCTGCCTTTGTGTAGGAAAAAAGTGCCGCTTTCCTTTTTTTCACAATTTACAATAGTGATAATGACCTTTGAGTCAGATATTTCCTGTTCATTAATAGCTTTTGAGGCTGTGAGCATAAAAACAAAAGCTTCCAGTTGGAGATTAACTGGTAGAAAATACCCTCCCAGGCAGCCAGCAGTTACAATAAATTTGCCTTAATAAAGTACACGTATTAGGTTTAATGGAAAACCACGACTTCTGCACGATGCATCTATTAACAGAAATACCTTTGAGCCCATTTAGGGCTCTTTTTAGTACATAAGTGTTGCCATACTGAGACAGACCGAAGGCCCATCAAGCCCAGTATCCTGTTTCCAACAGTAGTTAATCCAGGTCACAAGTACCTGGCAAGATCCCAAAACAGTACAATTCATTTTATGCTGCTTATCCCAGAAATAAGAAGTGGATTTTCCCAAGTCCATTTTAATAATGGCTTATGGACTTTTCTTTTAGGAAGGTAGCCAAACCTTTTTTTAAACCCCGCTAAGCTAACTTCTTTTACCACAGTCTCTGGCAATGAATTCCAGAGTTTAATTATACATTGAGTGAAGAAATATTTTCTCTGATTCATTTTAAATTTACTACTTTGTAGCTTCATTGCATGCCCCCTAGTCCTAGTATTTTTGGAAAGAGTAAACAAGCGATTCACGTCTACCCATTCCACTCCACTCATTATTTTATATACCTCTATCATATCTCCTCACAGCTTAAAAGGGCTTAATGCGGGAGGCACTGATGCATCCTGTGGTAAAAGCCCAATATGTGCATGCAAACCATGCGCTAAAAAATGTTCTTTATTTTTCTTTAAGGGGGCATGTCTGAGGGCGGAGAGTGAGCATGACAGCGAGAATCAGTTAGTGCAGGCACATTACCATGCAATAACTGATTAGTGCAGGGTTAGTGTGTGAACCCTTACTGCCTACAAGATTTTTGTTCATGGCCACATCAAAGTATACACATAGAGATTCAAAGAAAAAGTACCAAGGGCCGTCAAGTATGGGACAAACAAGAGTCCTTTATTGATAGACCTGACATGGGCTGTGTTTCAGTGTAAATACGCCTGCGTCAGGGGTCAGGGAAATGGACTCTTGAGAAATATTCCAAAAAATGAAAACATATAAAACCGCAGCTCATTCAAGCCAGTAACCAATAGTTTTCAGTAGAAAGCATAAAGTGATACAGCGAACCACCTGCTTACCACCTGCTTACCAGCGTCTCTGCGTTATGCATCACTTTTTGATGGCTGCAACAGTTACAGCCACAACTTTAGAGATCCCTTAAAGGGACAATACCTACAACCTCTTCCCATTGTTCTGCTCCATAGCTAATGAGTGCATGTTTATATTATGCTTTGTAGTGTGTTGGCAGCCTGTAAGGTGGAGTAGGTTAGTATTGTTAGCCTGTAAGCTAAACCAAGCAGCTTCCTACTAGGGTCATATAATCTTTGCTCTTATAGGTAGAATGTTGCATATCCCATTCCCTCCAGTCCTTTGAGACCTTCCTGGCTTTAGGCGTTAGCCCAAGATTTAACCCTTGACCCTATTGGTCTTCAGAGACCCTACTGTTTATGTGTAATGTGTTGCACCCCTTCATCTAAAGAAAAAAACCTCCATTTTGGCTCAGAAAGCAAGACACGCCACAGTCTCTCTCTCCCATTCCATAAGTACATAAGTAATGCCATACTGGGAAAAGACCAAGGGTCCATCGAGCCCAGCATCTTGTCCACGACAGCGGCCAATCCAGGCCAAGGGCACCTGGCAAGCTTCCCAAACGTACAAACATTCTATACATGTTATTCCTGGGATTTTGGATTTTTCCAAGTCCGTTTAGTAGCGGTTTATGGACTTGTCCTTTAGGAAACCGTCCAACCCCTTTTTAAACTCTGCTAAGCTAACCGCCTTCACCACATTTTCCGGCAATGAATTCCAGAGTTTAATTACACGTTGGGTGAAGAAAAATTTTCTCCGATTTGTTTTAAATTTACTACACTGTAGTTTAATCGCATGCCCCCTAGTCCTAGTATTTTTGGAAAGCGTGAACAGACGCTTCACATCCACCTGTTCCACTCCACTCATTATTTTATATACCTCTATCATGTCTCCCCTCAGCCGTCTCTTCTCCAAGCTGAATAGCCCTAGCCTCCTTAGTCTTTCTTCATAGGGAAGTCGTCCCATCCCCGCTATCATTTTAGTCGCCCTTCGCTGCACCTTTTCCAATTCTACTATATCTTTCTTGAGATGCGGCGACCAGAATTGAACACAATACTCAAGGTGCGGTCACACCATGGAGCGATACAACGGCATTATAACATCCTCACACGTTAGAATTCACGTTAGTATTATCATCCTCCATCTTTTCAGTCACACTCAGCCATCCATCTCTGCATTCCTTTAATCACTTAAATCAACAATCTAGCCAACTGAAGTAGTTACAGAAAGAGTCTTCCTGCTTGAACTGAACCAGAATCAATGCAGCACTCTTGGTTTCAACTACCTACAGTAAGTTCATTGTTTCCTTATTTATAAAAACAGTTGAAAGTTAAGAAAGCAAGTCTCTTTCGATGTTGAGTTGGTTTAGCTTGCTGTCAAGCAGTGCATTATGAGAACAGCACACCCATGTGTGAGTACATCAAAACCTTTTGACTCCTAGCTACACCATGTTACAAAAAAAGCACAAATGAGCCCTCATGTATGTGTTGTAGTTAGCAGCAAACCAAACCAAATGTGTCCTGATACATTCAAGGCTTCAAGCTACTCGCCAGAACAGCTAACTACAACACAATGCTGTTTTGAATGGTCCTTTTTGGATTGTACTTGCCATTGTTGAGAATATCAATTTGACCCCTGAGGCAGGTGTAGTTTGTGCTGAAACACGGCCCGTGTCAGGTCTATTAAATTAAAGGATTCTCCACTGTTCCACTCCTAAGGGCTCATTTGTGCTTTTTTTGCTGTTTTGATTATGTACTTTTGGATCCTCTCTTTTGCCACCTACACCATGTTAGACAAAGGGGTAATTCTATAAAGTAGGCACTAATATTTATGCACCACTTATTTACATAAAATATTTAGAATACTGGTATATATGCATATATTTATGCACATAGGCATATAAATGCCAGATACATACCTATGTACCATTCTTCGATAGTGCATAGTTTGCAGGTGAGCATACGCTTAGGCTGGGTCTTGGTAGAGCTTAGGCAGGGTACACACTTGCACATGTAACTTATAGAATACGCTAAGTTATGCATGTATCTTCTGCATCCAAGTGTGTACTCTTACATCAACTCTATGGCTGGCATGATTGCTTATGCCTACATACTATATATATATATATATATATATATATATCTTTATAAATAATTCTCACCTCCAACATTCTGAAGATCACTGTGTGGCAGGGAAACACTGAAGCCCTGTAGTCTTCTACGCTGTCAGCACCACTCACTCTCACTCTCACTCATAGAACCGCCCTCAGCCACGCCCCATCCACACATAATTCTCACCTCCAACATTCTAAATGTAAATTTGTAGTTGCAAGATCCCATGAGTGTCTGCCCCGCCCTTGCGTCAGAACGTGATGACGTTGAGGGCGGGGCTATGACACTCAGTGAATCGGATTGTCTTTGGGTAATCTCTATTTCCACTCCCCAATGCAGCCGTCATTCCCATACACTCAAACCAACCAAAATCGGCGCTGGACCCCGTCCCCCCGCCCACAGTACCCCTCACCCACCCTCCCGCAGCCGCTTGCTCACTGTTCCACCGCCCTCCCTCTCCTCCAGCCATGGTGCAGGACGATTACTACACACGAGTAAGGAAGCCTCCCTCTGCTCTGCCTGCTTGCTTGGTTCTCCCCACCTCCTTCCTCAACACTGACTGCTCAAGCAGCAGCTTCCTTGGAGGAAGGGGTTACATTCCTTTCAATTTTTTTCTACAGTCCTTTCCTTTCATTTCGCTTCTCCTCCCACTCATCCCTTCAGTTCCCTCCCCCTCCCCTCCGTCAATCCTCTTACAACCCCCTCCTCCAGTCCTCCTCCTCCTCGAGAGTCGATTCCTTCTGACTTTTGCAAAGTGTTTTGCCCTTTCATTCGCTTCCCGTGCACTTCCAAGGGCAAAAAAAGAGCAGAAGACAATCGAAGGGGTAAAAGGGGGAAGGGAAAGATTGGAAAAAAAAAGAGAAGGAGAGGGCGAGAAGGATACATAATCATTCTCCTTGCTTCCAAGAAGACAAATATAAAAAGGGACTCGGGCAGCTTTGCCTACCCACAAAGCCTGCACCAAGCTACCGGCGCATCTACCCCCCCAGTGCGCACAGAAACGCCAACGCGACACTTTCCCCACCGACATCGCTAACATTAAAGCCGTACACACACCAACCAGCAAAAGCTCCCCAGCTCTCCTTCCTTCACACATACACGTGGCGCGTTTCAAGCAGACATTGCTACATGACAGCGAAACACACACAAACCGGCAAAAGCGCCCCAGCTCTCCTTCCTTCACACATACACACTGTCTCTCACTATCTCTCTACACATACACCTATAAGGAGCAACTGACTCTCCACTGTGACAGGGAATACACACTGTCTCTCACTCTCTCTCTCTTTCATAACTGCAAAAGCAACACAGCTCTCCTTCCTTCACACATACACACTGTCTTTCACTCTCTCTCTACACTTTACACCTACAAGGAGCAACTGACCCTCCACTGTGACAGGGTCACCTCTCTCTTTCACACACACACACACACACACGCGACACCGAGGGGATGGAAGGGGAGGAAAAAAGCATTCAGCATGAAGGGGAGGGCAAAGGAAAAAAGGGAAAGTACTGGCTCAAATGGTTGTGTTGTGCTATGCCAAATGTTGAAACAGTTTCTCCATTTTTACAATACCCTTGCACACTCTTTCACACAGACGCACACACACACAGTGTCTCTCTCACACAAACGCGCACACACACACATATATACACTCTAGCACACAGACACACACTTTCTCTGTCTCACACACACACTCGCACATTCACTCTCTCCCTCTCACACAATCACTCTCACACACACTCTCAAGCAAACACATTCCCAGGAAAACCTTGCTAGCGCCCATTTCATTTGTGCCAGAAACGGGCCTTAATTACTAGTATATATACAGTGGTGGAAATAAGTATTTGATCCCTTGCTGATTTTGTAAGTTTGCCCACTGACAAAGACATGAGCAGCCCATAATTGAAGGGTAGGTTATTGGTAACAATGAGAGATAGCACATCACAAATTAAATCCGGAAAATCACATTGTGGAAAGTATATGAATTTATTTGCATTCTGCAGAAGAAAATAAGTATTTAATCCCTCTGGCAAACAAGACCTAATACTTGGTGGCAAAACCCTTGTTGGCAAGCACAGCGGTCAGACGTCTTCTGTAGTTGATGATGAGGTTTGCACACATGTCAGGAGGAATTTTGGTCCACTCCTCTTTGCAGATCATCTCTAAATCATTAAGAGTTCTGGGCTGTCGCTTGGCAACTCGCAGCTTCAGCTCCCTCCATAAGTTTTAAATGGGATTAAGGTCTGGTGACTGGCTAGGCCACTCCATGACCCTAATGTGCTTCTTCCTGAGCCACTCCTTTGTTGCCTTGGCTGTATGTTTTGGGTCATTGTCGTGCTGGAAGACCCAGCCACAACCCATTTTTAAGGCCCTGGCGGAGGGAAGGAGGTTGTCACTCAGAATTGTACGGTACATGGCCCCATCCATTCTCCCATTGATGCGGTGAAGTAGTCCTGTGCCCTTAGCAGAGAAACACCCCCAAAACATAACATTTCCACCTCCATGCTTGACAGTGGGGACGGTGTTCTTTGGGTCATAGGCAGCATTTCTCTTCCTCCAAACACGGCGAGTTGAGTTCATGCCAAAGAGCTCAATTTTTGTCTCATCTGACCACAGCACCTTCTCCCAATCACTCTCGGCATCATCCAGGTGTTCACTGGCAAACTTCAGACGGGCCGTCACATGTGCCTTCCGGAGCAGGGGGACCTTGCGGGCACTGCAGGATTGCAATCCGTTATGTCATAATGTGTTACCAATGGTTTTCGTGGTGACAGTGGTCCCAGCTGCCTTGAGATCATTGACAAGTTCCCCCCTTGTAGTTGTAGGCTGATTTCTAACCTTCCTCATGATCAAGGATACCCCACGAGGTGAGATTTTGCGTGGAGCCCCAGATCTTTGTCGATTGACAGTCATTTTGTACTTCTTCCATTTTCTTACTATGGCACCAACAGTTGTCTCCTTCTCGCCCAGCGTCTTACTGATGGTTTTGTAGCCCATTCCAGCCTTGTGCAGGTGTATGATCTTGTCCCTGACATCCTTAGACAGCTCCTTGCTCTTGGCCATTTTGTAGAGGTTAGAGTCTGACTGATTCACTGAGTCTGTGGACAGGTGTCTTTCATACAGGTGACCATTGCCGACAGCTGTCTGTCATGCAGGTAACGAGTTGATTTGGAGCATCTACCTGGTCTGTAGGGGCCAGATCTCTTACTGGTTGGTGGGGGATCAAATACTTATTTCCCTCTGCAGAATGCAAATAAATTCATATACTTTCCACAATGTGATTTTCCGGATTTAATTTGTGATGTGCTATCTCTCACTGTTACCAATAACCTACCCTTCAATTATGGGCTGCTCATGTCTTTGTCAGTGGGCAAACTTACAAAATCAGCAAGGGATCAAATACTTATTTCCACCACTGTATATATATATATATATATATACACACCCAGCATATATATAAAATACTATATGTGTGCTAGTATTCTATAAAGGACAGGAGGTGCCTACTTTCCTTTATAGAATAGGCTCCTACTAGGCAACCTCTGGGCACCTAATTACAGGTATACACATATAGAATTAACCCCTTACTGGGTAAAGAGTGAAAATGGATCCTATCTAGTACTGTCCTTGCAAAATAGACATACTAGGTCCCAAGGAGGAGTTCTATTACCTTTTCCTTCAGGTTTGAAATCATTGGAGATCTTTTGAATATGGGCTAGAAAAGTGAGATTTGGTAGAGAAATCATTGTTGGTATACATCTCACCTTTGTTTGTAGCTGACACTTTTTATTCTTGCATGCAGGCCAATGAAGAATTAGAATGTACATATTTGCCTTTCTTTGTCTACCAACAGATATGACACACAGTAATATCACAAGAAGTGTGTTACCTGCTGGAAAAGGTAGCATTTGGGAGAGAGTGGTGTCTCTAGAATGAATATTTGGAGGGACAGAAGGGAGATAATTTAGATAAGGAGGGGAGGTAAAAGCACAACTACTTTCATGATACAGTGCTGTGCTGTGTCTTTTTTGCATGTAGCCACGAAGTGCACCTTTCCGCACCATTGTCCTGCGTGTTGCTAGTGCCGTGGTGTGGCTAAAGCTGCAACTCTTCAAGAAATGTATTATTCCCACTGGTGAGTAGGATTGCTGCTCTGTGCTTGTTGACAAAATATGGAGGAAAGTAAAATATTTCAGGAGCGTTTTCGAATGATCTGAAAAGTGTTTTGACAGCCATTGTTCTTCTTACAAAGAATTGCAAGTAACGTACATGTAACACTTGGAGAGATATGACATGCCAACCTTGACAAATGTGGAAGGAAGCTTTTCACTACTAATCAGAGCATGACATTTTCTGATCATTGTTAATATGACTTAAAGATTTAGCATTTCAGTATCTTATGTTGCCTACCCAGTTCTAGTCTATTAAGCTAGAGATGCCATTGGATAATTCAGAATGTAATGATTCCTCGTTTTTTCTCTGTCTGTTACTGCACACAGGCTTTGATGCACATTGCATCATGACATTAACCCCAGAAGCCAAGTCACTACTGCCAGCCTCCAGAATAGAGAGGCAGTGGTATAACCATGAGTGGGTACGGGGGAGCCTGGAACCACCCACTGAGCATGTGTGGGATGCCAGCGTTGGCTCAGGAATTTTGCCACTGACTACTGAAGTTGGCTGAGGGGAGCTATGGTTTTGAATGTCTTCAGCTGGTGTGGCTTGGGTACTTAAATTTTGAGCAGGGGAAGAGGGCATGGGGGTTTAAGAGGGGGCAGGGAGTGGGAGTGAATGGTGGGTGGGGAGGAGCGAAAAGGATATGTGTTGTGTCCGTTCATCCTACCTGTTAGCCTACCCCAAATTTGTCATTTAGATATGCCACTGCTGAGAGCAATGGCTTTCTTCCATAGATGCATACCAAAGGGAAGAAGGCATTTCTTAGATTTGGTACCCCGCTGAGGTCCAGAAGTACCAGGTTCTTCCTCTAACACAGTATTCCAGAGGTAGAGCATTACATTTCAACAGTGAAAGACTAAACAGGAAGTGTTGTCTTTAAGGCATCTTGCATTCTAGTGAGGTTGTTCAAATTCAGCTGGGAAGACTGAACGAAGGGCAGCTACCATTCCTTTCCTATGCTTCTTTTTCTTTCAAAATGACAAAGCATTTTCTGTAAAGGAAATAACAGCCTCACATTCCTTTTTGGGGAATTTCATAACTCTTTCTTCTATTTTGTATCTAACATAAACAGCAAGAGAATAATCTGTTATCTTCATTTTTGTAGCTGGTTAAAAACTTATCTTGTTTTGCCACTAATACAACAGTAAGAACTGTAAATAATTCCATGTGTTCCCTATTTTTCTTTCCAAAACATTTTATCAACGCAGAACAGCAGCAAAAAAGTTATTGAATAAAGAACTCAAAGTATAAACAGTGCACGCTACCTCGTGTGCTCATAGATTTTGAAATAAAAAGCTTTAACTTAACACACAGATACACACAACCATTTATTTATTTACTAAAACATATAGACCACATAATCTACAGCTCTAAGCAGTTTACAATTATATGTACAAAATCATACATATATTACTAAATGATAACATACATCATCCTCAAATAAAATACATTGACTGCAAAAACAATACTGCACTTCTTTAATTCCTCTGTATCATAGGCCTTTAGATTAACCTTGTTGGAACGAACGTTGATACAGGTACGTTTTTAAAGCCCTTTTAAATCAATCTAATTTTGTAACTGGCCTTATTAGCAAAGGCAAACCATTCCATAAACTAGGGCCGATGATGTAAAAAATTGATTATCTGTATACCTCTACCTGAAAAGAGGGTACATCAAATACATTCCATAAAGCTGACCTAAAAGATCTGGTCGGTTTATGCAAATGAAATGTTGCTAAGATTACAGAAGGCATTAAATCCATCAAGACCTTAAAAACCAACAATAAAATCTTGTATCTAATCCTAAATTCAACCATTATCATTTATTTTCTTTTCTCATGGAATAGAAACATAATTAATTACTCTCAGGATTAGCCCAGACTCAAAATTCCATACTACTACAATTAATGATGATTCAAATGTCTGTAATTTTATTCAGGGGAAAATCTGGTGCTACTTTTCAGCAAGCATAGAATATGCTCTGTAGAGGCAAAATCGCTGCATGCCTTTGCCAGTGGCCTACTGAACTCTTGTTTTTTACCATGGGTCCTCAGATGTTGATTGTCACTTCCCTCCTTACTCCCCACAGATAAAAGATGGCTGAGGGGAGATACGATAGAGGGGAGATATGATAGAGGTCTATAAAATAATGAGTGGCGTGTAACGTGTAGACGTGAATTGATTGTTTACTCTTTCCAAAAATACTAGGACCAGGGGCATAGCCAGATGGTCAATTTTGGGTGGGCCTGAGCCCAAGTTGGGTGGGCATGGAATTCACCCCCCCCCAACCCCCTCTGGTTTGCTCCTCTCTCCACCCCTCCCTGCCCACCAACCCCACATATTAAATACTTGAGCTGGCAGGGATCCTCATACCCTGCTTGCTGAAGATTTCTTCCTCCTCTTCAAGCAGCCAGCACTCTTCCAAACGGCAGCCAGTTTCACTTGCCTCAAACTGATGCTGCTGCTGGCTTGCTGTGCATGCTCAGTGCTTTTGCATGTGCAAAAACTGAGCATGTGCAGAAGGGCCGGTCTCAACATCAGCTCCAGGCAAGTGCTGCTGGCTGACATTTGGAAGAGCGCTGGCTGCCCAAGGAGAGCAAATCTTCAGCTGGCAAGGTTTGGGGATCCCCACCAGCCACAGCAAGAGTGTCATAATTTTGGGTGGGCCTGAATCCAAAGTGGGTGAGCCCCAGCCCACCTGTGGCTATGCCACTGACTAGGACTAGGAGGCCCACAATGAAGCTACAAAGTAGTAAAATGAATTGGAGAAAATTTTTCTTTCCTCAACGTGTAATTAAACTCTGGGATTTGTTGCCAGAGAATGTAGTACAAGCAGTTAGCATAGTGGGGTTTAAAAAGGGTATGGATGACTTCCTAAAGGAAAAGTCTGTAGACACTAAAATGGACTTGCGGAAAATCCACTGCTTGCCAAGTACTTGTGACCTGAATTGGTCACTGTTGGAAACAGGATGCTGAGCTTGATGGACCTTTGGTCTGTCCCAGTATGGCAATGCTTATGTACTTGTGTCTTTACAGCAGGGCTTCAGCAGCTTGCTAAGCCATAGCATTTTTTTTTTTTTTTTGCTTTATTTTGGCATAGGATTTTTGAGGTGGGTCGTGGGCATTGTTGCCAGGGTTGCGGTCATCCCGCAACACTGGGCGGGTTTTCTGCGAGCAGCTGCGGAAAATTTTTGGCGGCTGCGGGGTGCGGGTTAGGGCTTTTTTCCTGTGGCCGCTGTGCGCTTTTTTCCGGGGCTTCTATTGGTCCAATTTGGTCCAATAGAAGCTTTCCTGGGGCTTCTATTGGTCCGATGTGGTCCAATAGAAGCTTTTCAGGGGCATGGTTAACGTCAGGGGCGGGGTTAACGACGTCAGGGGTGATGTCAGGGGGCAGGGTTAATGATGTGGAAGGCGGGGCTGGTGATGTGGGGGGCGGGGCTGGTTACATGGGAGGTGGGGTTGATGACATGGGAGGCAGGGTTTGACTTTGGGCGTTTTTTGGGCGGGTATAGGGCTGATTTTGGGCTGGGAAAATTTTTCCCATCTGGCAACCTTGGTCGTGGGGCTGGATTTGACCCCATTGACTTTTATGGGGGTGGAAGACGATATTTAAATGAGGTAGAGTTTTGAGTGAAGTGTGAGAAAATACTTTTGGCTTCTTGCCGTTAGCATGTTCCATGCATTTTCTGCACACAATTGCAAATATTGCTTTTAACTCCTAACCCTTATTCACTTGTTCAGAACCCTTATTTTATCATCCTCACTTTAATATTCCCTTATCTCTTGTTTGTCCTGTTTGTCTGTCCTAATTAGATTGTAAGCTCTGTCGAGCAGGGACTATCTCTTCATGTTCAAGTGTACAGCGCTCCGCTTGTCTAGTAGCACTATAGAAATGATAAGTAGTAGTAGTAGTAGTATATTGCTAATATCAGAACTTTGAAAAGGAGAAAAAAGCCTTATGCATATTTTAGTAAGACATAATGCATTTTACACCTCAACGAGATCAATTTATTTATTTCTTATAAAATCTTATATTCTGCATTATCTCAACACTCTAAGTGGATTACAAAGTCACATTCATAAAGAAGAAGAAAAAAACAAAAGGGACAGCATCAACTGGGGGATTATGGAGGGATCAAGCCTTAATCCCTCCACTGGTCAGCTGGTCAGTCAGAGCACAGTGGCGTAGCAGGGGGGGCTCCCACCTGGGGCGGGGCGGTTCGCCGTTGCACCCCCCCCCCCGGGTGCAGCATGATGACACCCCCTCCCCCCTCCCAGCTCCCACACCCTACCTTTAAAAAAAATATCGGGAGGCGGTGCGCAGTGCCTCGCGCCTGCCCTGCACATAAAAGAAATGTGGACCGTCAGGCCTTCTCTCGCTCTGTCTGTCCCGCCCTTGCAGAAATAGGAAGTTGCGTCAGCGGAGGGCGGGACAGATAGAGCGAGGGAAGACCCGACGGTCCACATTTCTTTTACATGCAGGGCAGGCGCGAGGCGCCGCGCCTTGCCTACCGATATTCTTTTTAAAGGTAGGGTGCGGGAGCTGGTCGGGGGGGGGAGTGTCGATTCGCCGAGGGGGGGAGCTGGCAGTGAGCACCCCCCCCCCCCCCGAGCTGACACCTGGGGCGGACCACCCCTCCCGCCCCCCCTTGCTATGCCACTGTCAGAGCACCTTTTTGTAACTTAGACCCGAATGAAACAGGTCTATATAAAAAATGTACTTCTTTTGTGCTCTGGACATTGTTTCCGGTTCCATTATCACTGAAAGACGTCCTAATTTCAGGCCCACCTTAGTTTTGCCCAAAACACACCTCCAACACGTCCCCTTGCTACTTGGATGAACTCAGTGAAAAAGTCCCAATTCTACCTTTTTGAAAATCACAATTTAGACACTTTTGGCAGATGCATGTTTTTTTTTTTTGGCCATTTTGAGATGTCTGCTTTGAAAACGAGCTCCATAGAAACATAGTAGATGATGGCAGATAAAGACCCACACAGTCCTCCCAGTGTGCACAACAAGGTATGCGACATATCTTGTTGGTGCAGATGCATATGCTTAAGTGTAAAATATGCATACCTGATCTTGATCTGTCCTTGCCATTTTCAGGGCACAAACTGTAGAAGTCTGCCCAGCACTGTCTTATTTCCCAGCCACTGGAGTTTGCAATTAGTAGGGGTCTATGATTTCAATACTGATGGAGTACAAATAGTATGATCTGCTTCTTCTGATAGGTGAGCAGGAATTATGGGCATTGCTTTGCTGGAGAAAGCATGTATTTTAAACAAGGCAAAAGGAATAGATTGAGGGCTAAACTGATTCTGTGTGTGCATAGAGTCAAACTAAAGTACATCAAACCCAACCTGTTTGTTTCTGACAGTGGACAGTCTGGTTACAAGTACCCGGAAGATGCCAAAAAGTAGATATATATCTTATCACCCATTTCTAAACTAAATATATGAGATGTTTATATTTTACATTGTAATAGTCAACATAAATCAATTAACTATATATTGACTAAAATCGTATATTTATCTTTATTCACACTATAAAAGTTTTGAAAAATACACATAAAACCTACATATACAAAACTGAGTGTGCTCCTACACTATCTAAATTCAACTTATAAATGCAGCATACAGTGCACGTTACAAATTGTTTATCTTCAACAGTTCCAATATGATGTTATCACCATTCAGGCCTTCAGTTCTTCCATAAGCTGTAAACTGTCATCGGTAGAAGCAGTTAAGAAGCGTTCAGATTAGCCATGTTGTCAAAAAAGTCCATAAATCAGTACCAACCAATTTAAATTTCTGTCACTGTGGCTGCTGCTATTAGTAGTATTGAAAATCCATTGTTGTTCACTCACCACTGCAAGCAATGATGATAACTGCCCACCAGCTAATCCAAACTACTGCTCACTTCACACAACATGAGCGGTATGAGGTGTTCCAACTGATTCTTGAAGCCATTTTTGAAGTATTATAAGGTCTCCCGAGGAAGATATCGAAACACGGCCAACGTTGAGAGTGAGGCAAGAATAAGTGCTAGAACCGTTGGGTTGCTTCTGTGCATGGAAGTAAAACAGGCTTTTAAAGGAACATTTGTTTGGAGTGAGCAGTAGTTTGGATTAGCTGGTGGGCAATTATCTCATTGCTTGCAGTGGCAAGTGATCAGCAATGGATTTTCAATACTACTAATAGCAACAGCATTTCCTGGAGATTGCATAACTGATGAGTAAATATTCAGCATTGGTCCAGTTCTGTAGACGCTTCACTTCACAAAACAACTGCCAAAATATTGCAGAGCTATTCAGCAAGCCAAAACCTGTATTTACTTAGCTTGTGCATTCTTTTACGTACTTTTCAGTAGAGAAGATCTGCTAAAGATGATTCCATTCGAGTCAGGAAGAAGGGGGTATTTTGTGGAAGCATCAGAGTTTAAAAGGAAAAGATTTGAAAAATGCACACATTGGGGGCGATTTTATAACTGGGCCCCTACGTTTTTAGGCACCCAGAGGACATTTGGTGGCAGCATATTCTATAAAGGCAGTGGTTACCCAAATTCTGTTATAGAAAGCTAACATCACCTGGCATCAGTGTGCCTCACATTTACCTATCCGCAGTTACACTAGCCATATACTTGGTGTAACTTCAAGCAGGTAAATGCTGCAGGGGTGCATGTAACTTACATTATTCTGTGAGCTATGTGCATAAATGGGAGGCCCACCCATGTCTCATCCATGTTATTTATTTATTTATTTATTTATTTATGACATCTGTACCCCACATTATCCCAAACAAGTTTGGGTTCAATGTGGCTCACAATCAAGTAGAACAATTGATAACGTATTCAAGTTACATTAGATATACCGTCAGAAACTTGTGTGAATGCAATGTAATAAGCAAAATAGGGAATGCAGTGGAATCAACAGGAATAGTACATCTTGAAGACTATACAGTGAATCAGTTATTTTTGTCAACGAGAGATGATCTTCCCAAGTGAGTGTTCAGCAATTTGCCAAATATGAAATAGTCAGTTGTTTGACGAGATCGCTTGGGAAGGGAATTTATGTTCTGCCCATAAATATGTCTCCTTGCATTTATGCGCTATGGAGCCGATACTGAGACCATGGGATAGAGCCTGGCTATCTCCTGCGGTTGGCAGCGACTCCAGAAATTCAATGCTGGGGCTATATTCGGTGACTGGCATTGAATTTCTGGGGGGGTTTTGGCCGCTAAAACATAGTTGGATAAGCCAATATTTATCGGTTGACTAAGTTATAGCAACCAAAGATAGATCTGCTATTTATACGGGTCTATTTGGCCGCTAAATTTCGCTGGTCAGTCAATGAATATTGGCGCTAACCAGCTATGTCACACGACATAGCTGGTAATCAGGCTAGCCAGTAAGTGGTAATATTCAGCCAAGATAGCTGACTTTCTCACGCTAAATATTAGTGCTTAGCTGGCTTTAGGCTATTTAACCAGCCAGGAGCCGTTCCTAGTTGGTTAAATAGTTTTAAGTATCAGCTGGTATGTAACTTACATGTGCCATTGTAGAATAATGCTTATGCGCCCTGCTTGCACTTTCATGGGTAAGTGTATGCTTATATGAGTAAATGCTAGTATTCTATAAAGTCTGAGACCAAGAAAATGTGACAAAAAGATGCAGAAATATTTCCCATCATTGTGGGTGTCATAGCCTGATTAAAAGAAATGTTCAGCCACACCTGGATAAGTTGCCTATACATGTTACAACTTATGAAACTCCAGAAAGAAGGTCTTTTTGGCACGGTGCAAGTACTACAGTGAGCATTAGCAGTAAATTTGAGAGACAGAAATTCAATGCCGAGCCGTATCTGGGTTCAGGCATTGAATTTCCAGGTATACAGAGCCAGTGAAAATATATCCGGTTACTATTCGGCACTTGACTGGCTATAGTAAACTGCATAAAGTTAGGACTGACTTTTATGCGATCCTATTTATGTGTTTACCTGGGCCAGTTCAGTGCTGAATAGGCCGAGTGCTAATTCTATCCCCGGAACCAGTGGCTTACCAGGGGGGGGGCGGTGGGGGCGGTCCGCCCCGGGTGCATGCCGCTGGGGGGGTGCCGCACGCCGGTCAGCGTCATTTGTTTCCATGCTCCCTCTTGCCCCGGAACAGGAAGTAACCTGTTCCGGGGCAGAGGGAGCATGGAAAAAACGACGCTGACCAGCACGCAGCACCCCCCCAGCGGCGTGCACCCGGGGGAGAGGGGGGTTCTTTCGCTGGGGTGGGGGGTGTCCTTTCACCAGGGGGGGTCGCGCTGAACGGGGGGGGGGCGCTGCACCCGGGGGGTGGGGCGTATCGGCGATCCGCCCCGGGTGTCAGCGCCCCTAGGAACTCCACTGCCGGAACAGCCCTGAAATAGCCAGTTTTGAGTTGGACGCTAACCAATCATATTCAGCAGCACTATCCAGTTAAGTGCTTTTGAATATTACTGGTTAGCCCCAAACAAACAATTTAACCGGCCAGGAGCCATTTCTGACTGGTTAAATTGCTTTTAACCCTTTGGTGTCTAATGTTTCCATCAATCTCTGTTCCCATATGGTTTATTACGGGAACATTGGACACTAAAGGGTTAATATTGACCCCGATGTTGAAGAACTGCCTTGGATGGTTAGCACTAGTATGAAAAGGGCTAGAATTGATTCTGTTCCTTGTAGAGAGAGAAGCGGCTTGAGCTGATTTCTGCTTCAACCATTGTCTTTCCTTATGGGTGGAATTCGGGTGGCCCAAGCATTAGTCAGTGGAACACAGGAATGAGCAAGGCAGCAAAAGTGCAGAAGATAGACATACGCACAACACTCAATAATAAATGGACTATCCATTAATTTGGATCAAGGTAAAAAGACATTGGTTGCATATAAAAGTTTTGCAATGACGATATTTATGCACGGATACAATTTTTTTCTGCTCGGACCTGTGGGCAGAACTGTCACCTCCCATTCTGCATAAAATGTTGCAGCTACTGTTATGCTCACAGCAAACGGATGAAACTGGCATCTAATTCTTCTTGCTGTTTTCTACTCTGTCCATCTGCTTTATAAAAGCAGTAAAATTTCAGGTTAAAAAAAATATCCTGACAGATCCTACTGCAGAAGAATATGCAAACCCTTCTACGCCTCCTCAGACCTGCCGAAAAGTTCTTGTGTTGTGCTTGCCTTAAAGTCTTCTGTGCACTTCTCTGCACTGGGGCTCATTACTATTCATTTTAATATCCTGTACACTGGTGTCTAATGTGAGATTTTGTGTAAAACCCTGTTCTGCATCATACACCCAGAAACCTGTGCACAAGCTTCCTAACTGCAGGCTTCTGCCCATGCCAGCTTTCTTTATCAGCCCCTCTGTTTGTGTGTCAGTGTGTGGGCAGGAGTGGTTTCAAGACTGGGAGCCAACTTTTCAGAATTATTGGGCGTGCTAAGACCAGTGGAAATAACCCCTCCCTGGACATATATATATATACAAGGAATTTTCTCAATATTGGGGGTGCTCAAGCACCCACAGCACCAGCTCCTATGGTTTCAAGCAAACAGGGTCTACAAGGGGACAGTCTGCTGCTATGTAAACTCTAGCCTAAATGTGATGGAGAAGGACATCAAGTGCATTTCTGATAGAGTATTTATCTGGGAATCACTGCTTCTTTTGAAAGGTTTGCTAGACCTTTCCACACAGCTAGCTCTCTCTTTATTAACTTATTCCCAGCAGAATATCTACCTCAAAACAATAACAAAATCAAAAGCAAGATTTCCTTTTATATAATTCAATAGCCACCACCCAATCAGTGAACTCAGGACATGATGGCAGAAGGTGAGAGTGATAGGGTGCTACAGTGCTTCCCTGTAACAAACCCTACCGTCCTCCAATCTCCCTCTTAAAGGAGCTGATGCTCAGAACCAAATGTGGGCACTAGAGGCACTTAGCACCGGACTAGCACCCGCATTAGTGAGCACAGAATGCTCAGAGGCTCTAGCATGGGAGACTATCAGGCTCATTTTCAAAAGAGAAAAACATCTAAAAAGTTACAGTTTTTCTCACAAAAATAACAAAATCAGCATTTTCAAAACCTATTTTTAGACGTTTTTCTATGAAGTCCATCAGAAGTACATCCAAATCTCAAGGGGACATTTCAGGGGCATGTTCAGGGCGGAACTTGGGTATTCCTAAGATTTAGAGACGTTTTGCAGCCATAATGGAGCAAAACAAAATCATCCAGGACTAAAACTTAGGTGTTTTGAGTTAGACCTGTTTTTATTACGAATAAGGCACAAAAAGGTGACCTAAAATGACCAGATGACCACTGGAAGGAATCAGGAATGACCTCCCCTTATTCCTCCCAGTGGTCACTAACCCCCACCCACCCCCCAAAAATGTGATGAAAAACATTACTTGCCAGCCTCTGTGCCACCCTCAGATGTTATACTCAGGTCCATCAGAATAGAATGTAGGTCCCTGGAGTAGTCTAGTAGTGGGTGCAGTGCACTGCAGACAGATGGACCCAGGCTCCTATCTCTTACAATTGTGGAGGAAACTGCGAGCCTTCCAAAACTCACCAAAAACCCACTGTACCCACATATAGGTGCCCCCTTCACCCGTAAGGGCTATGGTAGTGGTGTACAGTTGGGGGTAGTGGGTTTTGGGGGGGCTCAGCAAACAAAGTAAGGGAGCAATGGTCAGATGTGTACCTGGGAGTATTTTATGACGTTCACTGCAGTGCCCCCTAGGGTGCCCTATTGCTATTCTGGGATGTCAGGGGGACCAGTCTACTAAGAATGCTGGCTCCTCCTACATCCCAATGGCTTGATTTTGTGCATTTTGCACTTGGACGTTTTTTTTTTTCAAAATGGACCAAAAGAATACCATCCAAATCACAAAACGTCCAAAATACAAAACGTCCATAGTATTTTTGAAAAGTGAAGATAGATGTTTTCCTTTTTCAAAAATGACCTTCTTTCCTGTTCGGAATTTGGACATTTTGTGTAAAACGTCCAAATTCAAATTTAGACATCATATCGAAAATGCCCCTTAATGCATGTCAAAGATTAGCGCAAATACTAGCATGCTGATGTAGTCAAACAAATGTTTATGAGGTCATTTCCTACTCCTTCCCAATGCTCCACAGCGCACAATACAAAGCCACTTTACCGCTGAAAAAATAATGCCAGCTTGGAGCAGGCATTAGAGTGCTTAGAGAGGATTTCTCATGATTTTTTCTTTCAAATCTGCCTGCTTTTATATAATTTGAAAGCAGAAGGAAGCCTGTGCAAGCCCCTAAGCGCTGGTAGTGAGAGACCAATGTGTGCAAGTCAGAGAAAACTCAAAAGTGAAAGCACACATTGGAGCCTGTTTCCTGCGTTTAAATATAAGCCTTCCAAGTAAAAAGAATTTTTTTTTTAAAAAATTGAAATGCTTATATATAAAAGCACAAAAAACAGATGCCAGTGTGTGTTTCACTTTCAGGTTTGCCATAGGAGCTGAGCGTACCGTGAAACTCTTCTGTGCATGAATCAAGCATATTCCCCTCCTTGCTTTCGCTTTTACAATGCGCATATAATTTGAATACTATTTCGTTTGAGCACTAGCGAGCTAGGTTTCTGCGCCGTTGGCTTACCACAGGAGTTCTGAGTATCGGCCTGAAAATGCCCCAGTTGCACTGGCATAAGGGGGAGCGCTTAAGTGCATATCACCTCCGGCTGGCACAGGCCAAGTCTCATGCAGTGGCGTAGCCAAGGGTGGGCTTGGGTGGGCCCAGGCCCGCCCACTTTGGGTTCAGGCCCACCCAGTAGCAGCATACCTATGATGTGGCTGGCAGGGATCCCCAAGCCCCACCATCCGAAAACTCCCAACAAGTGTCCCTCCTGCATACCTTGTAAGTAGCAGATCTTCACCTGCAGTGAGCAGTGACATACATACTGCTCGCACCGGCCCCACAGCCTTCCCTCTGATGTATTTCTGCCTAGGTGGAAACAGGAAGTTGCATCAGAGGGAAGGGTGTAGGGCCAACATAAGCAGTGTGTATTAGTTGCTGCTCGCTGCTGGTGAAAATCTGTTTTTTAAAAGGTATACGGAAGAGGGGGGGATGTTTGAGATACCATATGGCAAGCAGGTGAGAGGAGAGACCAAATCACCTGTGGGATGGGGCGAGGTTCTTCTGCCCACCCATCATGGGCCCAGGCCCACCCAAAATTGGGTGTCTGGCTACGCCCCTGGTCTCATGGTAAGAGCAGTGCAATTTCATGGCTCATACTGCAAACTAAGGCCTGCAGCAACAGAAGAGGAAGTGAGCTTAAGTGCTTCTCCTACTATCAGTGCTGCTGGGGATCATGATACAGCAGGGCGACACAGCTGGAGATAAGCCCAGTGTCTGCCCTGCTTGCCTTCTGTCATCATCCCAGCCTGAATTAGGGCTTTGAGGATAACTTTATTATTATTTATTTGTACTTTGATAATACCTTTTTAGGAGTAGCTCAAGGTGAGTCACATTGGGTATATGCCTGTCCCTGGAGGGCTCACAATCTAACTGAGTACCTAAGGCAATGGGAAGGTCCAGTGAATTGCCCAAGATCACAAGGAGAAGCAGTGGGATTTGAACCAGGCACCTCTAGATATTAAGGGGGTCTTTTACTAAGCCTCGGTGGCATTTTTAGTTCACGGTAGAAATCAGCTGATGGTAAACACCGAGACGCCCATTATATTCTTAACCAGTAGGCTAATTTCTAAAGGCTTCTTTCTCCTTATCTGTTTTCTTTCTGATGAACCTGGAAGCAGGACAACAGGCCTCTGACTCTTCCTTCCACCAGTTCTCAATGACTCACCTCAAAGAGAGAAACCTCCTCTTTCTGTCATACCATATCTTGCTAATTAGAATCTTCTGGGAATTCACTGACCAACACCCTGGGCTGTACCATTGTGGTCATTCTGGAAGGGGAGTACCATAGTAGAATTCTTCACCCATTCTACTTTGACACCCTTTATATGTCTTCCATTGGGAGAAGGACCCATTATAATTACAATATTGAATATTTCAAATTTAGCCTATAATTGTCTTTGTAATATTAAAATCATCATGACTATACGCTGTAAGTTTGCTCCCCATCTTATTTTTGAATCCCATGAGGGAGATTCAAAAATACACAATTATAGTTTACTTAAAAACCATGATTACCCTTGAAAGCAGATCATTTTAGAATAATTTAGTAGAAGGAAAGATAGATAGAGCCAGATTTGCTAAAGGGTTCTTCTTATTGTGGGGTCTGTGCAGTAAAGCTTTGCATGTGAAAGCTGTTTTACTTGTGCTAAAAATTGCATGTTACGAAATAAAGACATATCGTGCACACTAAACGAATTCAGAAAATGTCAAAGTGAATACTCTAAAATTTGACTTCATCACATATAGTATTTAATAGCATAGTATGCTCTGTTCCATCTATAATTATTTGCTGTGGGTTTGCTAAAAGTTAACATCTGCCTTGGACCAGGAGTTGCATTTTAAGTGTTCAAAGCTGCCTTGAGAAATCTCTGGTTCTAACAAGCCCAAAGAAAAAGACCCAGTTAGCAGAGAGAGTTTCATCCATCTGTCCTCACCTCCTATCATGATGAGAAATCAAATTTCCCTTCTCTTCTGTACGTCTCCCTGACACTTCTTACCATTCTGGAGGGACCCAGTGCTGATCTTCTCTGGCAAGGGTGTCAACACTGTAGCTACATTCTAAAGTGCCATCATTCAGAATTTAGCAACTGCACCAGCATGAGGGCTCCAGCATCCTACCTTCTGGGAAAGATCTCCAGTGGTGAGTCTTTCGAATGGTGAACAGGCAATCCAGAGGGGGTAGGAAGAGAATCTTGTCAATCGGTGGGTTACCTAAATTGGCAGGTGAATGTGCTTGATAGTGTTGGTGTGTGTGTATGTGTGTGTGTGGCGGGGGGGGGGGGGGGGTGAGGGGGAGGGGCTGTTGCCAGTACGGCTATACTGAATATTCATATTTGATTTGAATTGGCCCCAAATACATTATTCCTATTTGGCCGAATAGTGATACAAGTAATACTAGTAATCCAGGGCTCTACTATGCTAAAATCCTACTGAAACAAGCACTTGATCTCTGATTTCACATTGCTTCATTTATTATTGGTTATGTTAAAGTTCAATGCCCGTTATTTGTGTTTGGCTGAATATTTTTCATTATTTGTATTCGGCTAAATAGTAAAATATGCTATTTGGTGTGCTGTAACTGAAGGGTTCAATCTTGATAGGAGATGGGAGGATGAAATCCCCCCTACTAACCAAGGGGCCCTTTTACAAAGGCACAGTAGGGCTACCACGCAGGTAGTGAGTGCCAGATCGGCCCTACCACCAGGGTAGCACAGGAGCCTGGCGGTAGTTCCAAAGTTGGCACATGCAGTTTCCCATGGTAGAAACTAATTTTCTATTTTCATCAGCACGACCACATTGCTGTGCACTGCCCAATTACCATGAGGTTAGTGTGTGAGCCCTTACCGCCTCCTAAACAGGTGGTGGTAAGGGCTCAGGCAGTAAATAAATGCACACTAATTTTAATATTAGCACACACCCATTTACTGCCCCGTTTTAAAAAAGGCCTTCCTCCACAGAGGGGTCCACAGAGAGGAGCATGTCGATCTACAGGAGGTGGGTTACTCCACTCTGGGACCCACAGGAGCTTTGGTTCTCTGCTCAAAGAGCTAAAGGAGAAGGATAAGCAAGCAAAGGATATCCCTTGAGGCACAGAGTGCCCTGAAAGAGAAGAAATTGGTCATCAGACAGACCCAATCCTGATCCCTGAAAAAGAGAAAAGCAAAGTGAAGCTTCTGCCAAAAGACTGTCCAAATCAGGGGGAGGACCTGAAAGCTGAAAGCTGAAAGCAGTGGAGATGGTGAATGCTGATATCTTAAATGACAGGATATAGGACTAAATTAAGGGTTGTCATCAACCTGCCTGTCCAAATAAAAAAGAGCACTAGGGAACACAGAGCCATGGAGAAGTGATGATTACAAGTGTGAGTGGAACTCTGAGGAACTGTTTGCTACTAAGAAAGAAAAAGAAAGAGATGGGTAACCACTGCTCAAAAGGCCATAGCATCTGGTAAAGAAGAGGGGCTATTGACTAACTTCATGCAGGAGAAAGAACTGCTACAACTATTCAGTCTTCAGGAGTTGTGAAAGATGCTGTGAGAGTACTGTTCATAGGAGACCAAGAGTTACCAATTTATTGAGACTTTTTTTTCCAATTAAAACCTTTATTAAATTAGATTTAATTTTAGTTGTTTACCAGATTAAGGCTCCAACAGTGGGTATATAACCAACAGAAAAGAGATACAGGGGGATACATCATAAGAGGGAGGTCACTGTACTGTGTACAACTATTATATAACAAGACTAGAGGGAATCTATATAATTTTTAATTGGCATCCTTAATTGAGCATTTACAACATTATTGTAAAGTTCTCCATTGCCACTGATTCATATTTGATTATGATACATACTGAATGGCCAACAAAAAAAAAAGGAAAAAGAAAAACAACCCTATTGTCACAAAACACCTAGCCACCCACCTGGCTTACCCTGCGGCCACTTAGAGGGCCTATCACCAGCATAGGACTGCCTGCACCTGCCACTTGTGCTTTACAGTAAAACCCACCTCCCACCAACTGGGTCACAACCGCCTCTGGGCGAAACTCCCCCTCTCAAATTATCCCCAGTGATTTCTATGTTACTTGGGCCACATTCCCAGTGGTCCCACAGTTCCCAGAAAACACTCACAGACCCAACACACAAACCACCAGGATTCTTTATCAGTACAGACAGGCAGGGCGAACAAACAAATGTGTTTATTCTCAGAACTTGAACAGTGGACAGAAAATGTGCAATCAGCAAACAGTAACAAGTAACTGAACAATGGATCAATTATAACACTATCTAAACATTTTTTTACTTTCTAAAAAGTCCCTGGGGAGCTCAGGACATATAGCTGCTCAGCAGTTATGAAATATAACTGTTTTTTACACGGCTTCAGCAAAGAGCTTTCTCTCTTTCTTCTCCTGGGCTGAAACTGGGGAAAAAGCCAGTAAAGTCCAAAACAAAAAGAGCTCCTGGGCCAATCAGAGCCCATAACAGTCAAGTTTTAAAAAATGGTTACATCACTACAGGCATTTCCTTTATCTGTGTGCTAACCAGTGCTTTTTTTGTAGAAAAAAAGGTGCCAGTACTCATTGTGGGTGGGGCCACCACATATGACTCCACCCCTATTATAGTCACACCCACATTAGCCACACCCCTTATACCAGCCATGGCGCATATAAACAGACATCATTGAAAATATTATACTAGTATAGGAGAAAAAAATAATGTGATTTTTTTTCATTATAAATAATTTCTGTAAGCTGTTACAGCTCCAGTATACACAGTACAAAATAAGACAGCAGATGTAAATTCTCAAATTGGACATAGTCCAGACACTAAAATGAAAATAAAATGATTTTTTCTACCTTTGTTTTCTGTTGACTTTATTTTTCTGATCATGTTGGCCCAGTATCTGATTCTGCTGCTATCTGTCCTCTTAACTCCATTTCCAGGGCTTCCTTTCCATTTATTTCTTTACTTTCCGCCTTTCTTCTTCATTTCTTGCCCTATATCCGTAAGTAAAAGCTGGGTCCTCTGCAGACTTGACTGTCCAGTGGATCCAGCTTCTGCCTATTTTCTTCATTCATGTGCAGTTTTTCTCCTCTCTTCCTTTTCCCTCATCTCATCTCCTTCCTCACTCTTCCCTCCCCTCCATCCATGTCCAGCATTTCTTCTCTCTCCCTTTCCTCTCCTCCATCCAACCATGTCCAGCAGCCCTCCTCTCCCCTTCCTTCTCCTCCATCTACCCATGTCCACCGACTCTCTTCTCTCCCCTGCCCCCCTCCAGCCACCCATGTCCAGCGACTTTCCTCTCTCCCCAGCGATTCTCGTCTCCCCTGTCCCCCTCCAGCCCCCCTCCCCAGCGATTCTCCTCTCCCCTGCCCCCTCCAGCACCCCCTACCCAGTGATTCTCCTCGCTCCCCTCCCCCCTCCTCCAGCCACCCAAGTTGTCCAGTGGATTCTTTGGGGAAGGCAGGAAAGATCCCCAGTCTTTCCTGTCCGCTGCCGGCGCTGACTCTCCCGCGGCGCTACTGCATCGCTCTTCAAAATGGCCGCCGAGACTTACAAGGGCGGCCTCCAAGACTTCAGCAGAAGTCTCGCAAGGCCGCCGCTGGGGATCTTTCCTGCCTGCCCCGAAGAATCCACTGGACAGCCTGAGTGGCTGGAGGAGGGGGGCAGGGGAGCGAGGAGAATCGCTGGGTAGGGGGGGCTGGAGGAGTGGGGGCCGGGGACGGAAACCATACTGAATGCCACCAGAATGTAGCCTAATGAAAAGTCTGCACTCTGAACAAACAACCCACCTGAGCACATTTTCTAGAAGTATGCATATATGTGTGTGTGTGTGCATCTATATCTATCTATATACAAGGCATATACATGCCTCATGTTTCATGTTTTTTGCTTTCTTTAGCTTTGTGCCCTACCAGCTGCACTTAATGGGAGAACTGGGGAATTCGTGAAATTTTCATTCCAGCTTTTTGATGCAGCATAATAAATGATCCTCATTTTATCACTTACGTTGCTAGTGGGAAAAGTGTTGAAAGCAAAACCAGTGCAAAGCCTTGATAAGCTCCCTGTCCTTCTTGCCAATGTTTTCCCCAGCCTTTGTGCATTATACAGAAAGCAGGAATGAATGTGGTTACTGTTAAGGCAGACAAACCTGCGCCTCCCACATTCTCAGGCAGGTACTCAGTGTCAAGGGAATTCTTCGGTTAAGGAAGAAGGGAAGTGTTACCATCGACTATATTTTTTTAATTGTAAAATTATAGCCTGAGGGGACTTCTTCATTGAAAAAGTTTTACCCTCTTTGCCAGACCATCGAAATCTAAAAAGTCACTGGCTTGTAAATGCAACTTAGAGGTGAAAAGTTATTGCTTTATTTGCTGAATCCTTTTAGAATACACATTTTTTTCATTTACATATTTATACATTTTCTCTTCTTTTAGCTTTTGCCCAGCTTCTGTCCTTTCCTCCTTCCAAGAGTGATAATGTACTTTTAGGCAAGCGCACCCTGTTCTGGTTAATGTTATCTGCCTTTTTCTTCCTTAAACTGTTGTCCCAGGATTCCAGGCAGCTCACCTGAACTTTCTGTATGGGCAAAACCACCTTCCCAAGAAACACATTGCTGAAATTAATGCCATTTTGCAGACCTTTGTGCTACAAACTGCAAAAAAAAAAAAATCAAGAGTCCTTACAGAAAGAGGCTTGAGACATAACTGGCCTACAATAGTGTTTATCACATTAAGTTATAGCACTGGTAGGAAAAAAAAACAACTTACTCTTACACTCTGTCCAGATTGAGACTCTTTCTCGGTACGCGAGCACATAAATTCCCATTGCCTAAAGCAAAACCAGCTCCCTCACCCATCCAACCTCAGCTCACTTCCCACCATTACCCTCCACAGCTGTCAAACTTTGTGTCTATGACACCATTATCTTATCCACAGAAAACATGCAACCCGCAGAGGCCTTTGCCCTCCCAGAGAGTCACAACCATATCCCCTGCTTTCCTTGGAGCCTGTGAAAGCTCAGTTATAGCGCAGGCCAATTATAGAGAAGCGGTGACCAATGAAGTTTTTTCTTTTTAGTCTACCCAATCACAGTCCAAAATGCAGGCTTTGTGATTCCATATCAATATCTTAGGAAACACTGGTATATCCCTTTTCTTTCATATCTTCTGTTAGCTCCCACTAGCTCTTTACTGTTCTTCACATTTTTAGATAGATGACCCTCCTATGGCCATGCCCCCTTTTTGGGTCTGCATCGAAATTTACACACGTAAATTTTAATTAAATCCAATTAGCACCACTAATTGCTTGCTAAGAAGCCAATTATTGGCGTTAATTGGAGAAGGGGTCTGGAGAGGGAAAATCTGTAAACCAATTTTGCCAAGAGCCTCTACTCAGCTTGAGGTTCATTCGACAACTGATATGAGACTGTAATTTTAAATCTGAATGTAAATAGTTACTTCTGGTCTCGGCTAGTTGCATTTCCCAACTCTAAATAAAGCTTTAAATTCAGAACTTTGGTTTGTGACCTGGAATGGATTACTGGATGAAAGGAGAGTGCTGAGTGAATGGATTTACTGTGCCTTCAGTCTCCCAGCTCTTGATGGTCCTGGTCCTGGCCCTGACCTCACAAAGAAATTCTAAAATTTACTTAAATGTAAGTTACACATACATTGAGATTCTGCCTGTTTCTGGGGTCCTGCATGTCAATTGGGCAGTATTTCTGAAAATGCTACCCTGGAACTTTCTACTGAAAATCCTAAATTTGATTGCCAGAACCTTCTTCTCCCACCTTCCTATATCGTTGGTACCCACATGTTCCACAACATCTGGCTCCTCACCAACACTATCTAAAATCCTGTCCAGGTGACAGAGGAGGTCCATCATCTTCACACCAGGCAGACAAGTTACCAAGTGATCTACATGTCCACCAGCACCCAGCTATCTACATTTCTAATGAATGAATTGCCAACCACAACCATGCATATCCTACTAGCTGGCTTGATTGAGAAGGTATTTTCAGTCAATTTAGTTAGGCAAATTGCTTTGAAGATTGTCCTTAGTGAAGATAAGGAGGTAAATTCTATAAATGGTGTCCAAATTTAGGTGCTGGGCAAAGTGCACACTAAGCACTATTTTGAGTGCCCTTAGTAGAATGGCATTTAGAGTGGATTCATGCGCCAAACTTGGGTGTGAGGACTTAAATCTGCTGAAACCTGCTGTAAATCCTGACACATACGTTGGACATGCAACCCAGGAACTCTAAAAGATCACATCAAAAATTTGGCAATGCCCCTGATCTGCCTTTGCCCCTCCCATGACCACACTCCCATGTGGGTTGTGCATGAGACATTTTGGGTGCACAGCTTTATAGAATAGTACTTAGGCAGATGAGTACACAAATGCAAATTAGTGCTAATTAATGCCAATAATTGATAGAGACTTGTTAACCAATTACTTTGCGTGCACATCTGCCCAAACTGCCCAGTTTTGGGCGACATTTATAGAATTTGAGGGTTAGTGTGTTGGCTGTCTGAAAATTTCCCTTATTCAGTCCTGCTAAAAATGTGTGTGGAAAAATATAACATATAAACTTTTAGCTGGATTGAAGGGATGTCTTCCTGAGGATACACTGTATAGGTAGAGTGCAGTTGTAAAACAACATGCAAAGATTGGATTATCAAATCTAGGCATGTTGTTTCCAGTAAAAATCTGCCTGCAGAAAAAGGAGGTACAAAGTCCATAGGTCCTTTGAAAATTGTCCACTGGTACAAAGGGAAACCACAGGTTCTCAGCAGGACTGTCAAGAGGGGGGAAGGGACAGGGGGTGCAAGATTCCCTGGGCTCGGCCTCCAAGGGGGAGCCCAGTGCCGGGGTCTGTCTCTTTCCTGCTCCTGTGTGTCGGGATCTGGGTGATTGTGTTAACACAATAACCTGGGTCCCAGGAGGAGAGTGACAGACTGAGGGAGGAGCAGATGCAGCGCAGAAAGGGCAGAGCAGTGGCCCGAGTGGGGGGGGGGGGGGCAGGAGGTGGCAGTGGTTGCACGGGGATGGCGGCAGCCTGAGTTGGGGGATGGCGGTGAATGCAGCCCAAGTGGGGAAGCAGCAGCAGCTGAGGCCTGAGTGGGATAGGGGGATAGGGGTGGCAACAGCGGCTCTGCTCTCAGCGGTCCTGGTCCTCAAGTACAAAAGACTCACATACTTTGCATTTAGGCAGGTTGTTTTAAAATTTCCCCCTCATAAATGAAGGTTCTGGTTTCAGGGTTTGCTGGGTGTCATGTGTTTCCTGTTGAGAGCAAAATAGTCTGTAACTGGGATTGCATTGAATTTCAGGCATAAATTAGTAGTAACATTTACACAGAACCTTCTGGTCTGACTATCGTAATCTGAACAGCAAAAAAGAAGCACAAATGGGCCTTCAAGAGTGGAACAATCGACCTAACACAGACTGCTGTTTGGCGTGTATATGACTGCGTCAGGGGTCAATCGGAGTCTGAACTCTTGAAAACACACAACCAAATAGTTATTGTTCTTCAATAAAACATGCAAACAGAATTAAAAGCAGAGCAGCTAAAAGCACCATAGCGCACTGTTTATAAAACTCAGCTCAGACGCAGGGGGTCAAATCAGCAAAATAGCAGACAGCACGCACAGAATTATCTGCGTCTTAGAACACCGAGGTTTGCAGCGAAAACCGCCATTAAAATCTGAAATCATAAGCCCATTACACCTCACCCACAGGAAAACTGACGGATTAGAAGAGCAGTTTAGAATTATGATTGTAAAGTACAATTTCTTTGTCAATCTATGTCCATCCAGTATGTTCCTACCACATTGATTCTCAGTGCTAATTCTTGAGATCCCCAAACAACACAAATGCGGCCAAATACTAGACCAAATGTATTAATGTGTGTGTGTGTGTGTGTATATATATATATATATATATATATATATATATATATACATACATACATACATACATATGTATGTATATTGTCTCTCCACAGTTCCATCTTATCCTCTGCCTCATTCTTGCACTTCTGAACTATGGCCTCTTGAATTTCTCTGTCTGCTAGACTCTCCTCAGTGTTAGTTTTTTAATTAGAAAAATGGTAATACTCTTCTGACTTTTGCTGATAACACTCATAATTAAACTGTAGTTGTGTTATGTGGAGGTCACTGTCTGTCCTTGATCAGGAAATATCAAATATGTCTTTACCTTGTGCCAGAGCCTGTTCATGTTAGAAAGGTGTTTCTCCTGATTTGTCTGAGAATTCTCCTGTGTCTTTGAGGTCATTTTACAGGTTCCCTTGGATTTCAAAAGGGAGAGACTGAGTAGGGATTTCAAATATTGTATTTTGATTATCTTTTGGCTCAGTTTGCATATTCAGTTCAGTAGCCATAATTGTATTAATCAGACAGCTTTTAATAGTCAAGAGTTTCAATAGCTTCTCAATGAATGTGCAATTTATCTCCCTGCAATTCATTGCTAGCCTTGTATCTAAAGGAAGGTTATAGCATCTCAAGTTTCACTAAGGAGGGAGAATGAAGAGGGGGAGGGTGCTTGCTCTCAGCATAGTAATCCAGGCAAAGAATTTACAACACAAAGATTGCAGTTAATCCACTACCATTCCCAGAAATACTGATCCAAGGCTGCTGCTTTTTTTTCTAATATTTCTATATGCTTGCTTTAAATCCTCAGAAGAGCTGTTAGGGGGCAATTCTATAACTTAGACCCTCAATTTAGATTGCCACAGTGTTGTACACTGAGCAGCAATTCTATAATGACATCTGTGTAACATAACATAGTAAATGACGGCAGATAAAGACCTGAACGGAATGTGCCTAAGTGCAGACAACTAAATTGTATTTAACATCACAGATAGATTCAAACTCTTGATCCAATTCCTCTTTAATGCAGTTAATAAAAAAACAAGGAAAAACAAGACTTACTGTTGGGATGTACTGGAATAAAAGTTTTTGTCTTCTGCAAACTAATGCCCCGATGATCAGAAGCAAACGCAAGCGCTAGAAGCTATTATCGCAATACTAGCGCCTGTGTTTGCTCCCGCCCCGTAATCAGAGCTTGCAAGCGCATGAAACAACGTGTTTGCGGGCTCTGACTGCAAGTAGCATGCAAATGCATGCTAAACTGGTAATTTACTGTTTCTCCCCAATACTCGATGGGCAGTGCGCCAAATATTGGCGCTGCTCATGCAGCAAACCCTACACCAGCTCAGAGCTGGTGTTAGGGTTTGCAGAGCATTGGGGAGTCCTGTCCAGCATGCATTTGCATGCTTGCAGGCCCCCCAACCCCCCTCATAGATTTCCCAGTGGTCCAGTGGCCTTCTCCCTCCCCCATCCCCGAGACACAGGGGAAGGCTGGAGGTTCGGCGGACCTCCGATCTCCCTGACCCCCTGACATAAGAGCCCAAATAAAGACAAATGAAGCTAAACTTGTACAGAAAAACTGATTGACATTTAATTTTTTTTAAATTTTTGTTACATTTGTACCCCACGCACGGCAGGCTCAATGCAGCTTACATGGGGCAATGGAGGGTTAAGTAACTTGCCCAGAGTCACAAGGAGCTGCCTGTGCCTGAAGTGAGAATTGCTCTGTTCCTCAGGACCAAAGTCCACCACCCTAACCACTAGGCCACTCCTCCACTAATAAGCACAATGCTATCATGAACCCCCCCCCCCCCATCCCCAGAAATTATTCAGTTCAAGTCCACTACAATTAGTAGTTCCAATTCTCATAACCCTGGGGGGTCAGAGGTGCGGACACACAATCTCTCACTGCAAAACACTATACACAAACTTGTGCAAAAACACACTCATAGCCTTACCAAACCATAACAGCACTAATTCCAAGGACAGGATGAGCTACAACCTTATGCATGGAAAGGCAGAACTGTAATTACACCAGGCTCTAAAACACCAATACACTACTTCGTGAAAAAAACAAAAACAAAAAGGGCTGCAAATACTACACGCTAGCAGGATACTGCACCTTGATCACACATGAAAAACATATGACACAACAGATATGAAGGCAAAATACTGAACTGGAAAGTTACCTCAAGAAGTCAGACTCAGCATGCAGCAATACTAGAAAAATTGAAACTTACATGCAAAATATCACAGATGCAGATTTCCAAAAGCTGACATATTCCAATTAATAAATTCTGAATAAAATAGTTTTTTCTACCTTTGTTGTCTGAGCATTTAATTTTTCTATTCACTTTGGAGGCAGGATGAGTGAGAGCGGAAGGATGAATGAAGTTAAGGGAGCACTGCAGCAAGGATGACTAAGGCTGTAATACAGGCTACTGGGGAGATGAGAGGCTTGGACATAAATATTGGGAAAGGATAACAGGATCTGGAGTGGGAGAGCACTAAGGGAGGAAGATAGATGGGGATGTGTGGCAGCACTAGTGAGACAATGAATGATACTGGGAGGGTGGAGGGTGACTGAGGTGTAGTGTGGAGTACAGGTGAGACTTGGGGTGAACCCTGAGGAAGGATGAGGCATATGGGACCACTTAGGGGAGGATGAGTAAGGCTCAGAAGGAAGAATTAATAAAATTAAGGTGCATTGAAGAAGGGAGGTAAAAGATGATTAAAAGGATATCTATGGGTAAAGGTGGGCAGGGACTGAAAGGGGAGGAAAGGGACTACTGTGGCTCACTGGAAGCAAGGGTGGGTCTCACAGGCAAAAAAACCTTTGACAAAATGGTGGACATACAGGCAGCTGAAACATTTCTCAAACCACCACAGACAGAGACAGACAGTACTTTAATTTAAAAAGGTGCTTCCTAGAAAAAAAAGCTATCAATCATACCTGGCTTGCTGCCTGCCTGCCTTAATGGAATCCAATTGATTTTGTTGTAGGTGTCAGCAGCAACGATAGCTCACCTCACCACCTCGGGCCAGGCTCCAGCTTTTCCCGCTCAGTGACTCCCGCCCTCGCGGTCCGGAAACAGGAAATACATCAGAAGGCAGGACATTGAGCGGGAAGCTGGAGCCTGGAGGTGAGCCGTCGCGCTGCAACTGTCTGTCGTTGCTGTTGGGGGCGGGGCCGTTGCTGCCTGGGCTGGCATCGCTACAAAGTTAGTCGCTGGGGTCCGGGGACTCGGGAGCTGAAGGCGGGCTCAGCGGGCCCAAGCCGGGGGTGGGCGCCGCACCAGTGGTGGCGGGAGCGGAGCGGGAGTGGAATGATGATTATGTGGACGGTCATCCGAGGTGAGCAGCGGTGGAGGTCGGAGCGGAGGTAGAGTTGAGGCGTGCCGCGCGGGGCCCTATGCGGTCGCCTCAGTCACCTCTACCTAAGACCGGCCCTGAACCTCAATCCACTTTCTCCCCTTCCCAATAAGTCAGTCCAGGCCAGTTTTGCTCTGAACGAAGGACTTTCTTAGTTGTATACAAATCAAGAATTGTAGAGTAGAGAAATAATAAATAGTTACACTCATTTTGCTTCTGCTTGAACTGTCCGCTCAGTGGTGGAGAACTTTTCTATCTCACTCTCTCTCTCTCTTTTCTCCCTGAAATACCTTGTAGAACAGGTCTGAAGTCAGATGTGGTCACAGGTGTAATTCCTTCTGGTTGTCTGGTCCTCCTTGCTCAAATCCAGGGGACATCCACTGTATCCTCTCCTTTTCCATGGCTCCCTGCTTCTCTGTAATGTTCCAGAGATGCTTTCTTTCTCCTTCATGCCTCTCTTAGCAGTGCTGCACTGGCTTCTTTCTTTCTTTTACATTTCTAGCCCACCCATTAACTAGGTAGATTACAATAAAACATACACAGTTAAAATAAAAATACACCGCATCAATAGACAGACAATCTGCTCTACATTCCTACAAAATCTGCTACCTCAAACACAAGACAAAATATTTGTAAAAATAAATAGGGATCGAAATTCAAAGTGATTTAACCGTGCCCGGTTAAATTGCTCCTGGCTGGCTATCTACTGATATGTAGCAGCACATAACTAGGTAGGACCAGAGACTGCTGCTACAGGTTGTGGCAGCCATTTTGAGGCTGCAGCCATGTTGGGCAGGAAATAGTGGGACTCACTTTTGCCCATTGGATCCCTAGGGCATGAGGGATCTTAAAGGTAGGCCCGAAGGGATCTACAGGGTCTGTGAGGGCGGGGTGGCAGTCTTGTAAGGGGATCTAGTTCTCTTCAGGGGGAAAGGGGAATCAGATTTGGGGGAAGGAGAGAGGGTATCAGAATCAAGAGGGATCTGCATCCCTTTATGAGGGTCCCAGCCAACATTCTGCTGGGCCTATATAAGTATATTATATGGGTCTCAGCTGAATATTGGCTGGGACCCACATAAGATCCAGTGACTAGTTCATGCCCACATGGCCCCAGATATTAAATGAATAAACCAAAATAGAAACCTATTATATTACTACTTATGGTGACTAAGAAAACCCCCTTCCTACCTAGTATCAAACAACATAACTGTGTAACTATATAAAATATATTTAAACAGTGCTCAGGACTGGGTGTGTGAGTGAAGCTAAAACCAGCTTTATGGGCACAACACCACTTCCTGCATCATCGCACCACCTGCAGTGTTTGAACTCAAATAGTGTAGCCACATTATCTTCTCTTTCACGCTCTCAACATGTAGTCACATGTTTTGCCAAACAGGCGTCCTAGCTGATCTGTGTCAGGACTGCTGACTGTTTTCTATCTGGCGGTCTCTTCGGTTTAATTCCGTTCTCCTGAGGACGCCTGTTTGGCGAAACATGTGACTACATGTGAGAGCGTGAAAGAGAAGATAATGTGGCTACACTATTTGAGTTCAAACACTGCATAAACAAAAAAGGATAAAAAAAGGAAGAAGTATCACCTGGTACCTTAACATAGAATCTAGCGCACTCCACCTTGTGTCGCACCCAGCCAACTCAAGCTAAGTACAAACATTGGTGTATTGGACTATATGGTTTTCCTACTGAAATAATCAATACTACTGGATTTTGCATGCAATTGTGATAGGAAGGGAGGGCTGATGGTGCAAATCACTAAAACCAAAACACATACTAGGAAATGTACATGGAAAGCAATGACCACAAATGCTCGCAGTCTAAGCAATAAAATTCATGACCTTCAAGCCCTGATTTTGGAGGCTGACTTGGACATAGTTGCAGTCACAGAGACATGGCTCAATGGTTCCCATGAATGGGATGTAAACATACCAGGCTATAATCTTTTTAGGAAGGATAGAGAGGGACGTATAGGTGGAGGAGTAGCTCTGTATGTGAGAAATGATATCGCAGTGACTGAAATGACAGGGAACTGGGGAAAGGAAGAAGCGATATGGATCACCTTAAAAAGAGAGGATAGAACCTTGGTCCACATGGGTATTGTCTATAGACCCCCGACACAATTGGAAGAACTAGATAAAGATCTGATCGCTGATATTCAAAAGTTGGGGAAGAAAAGAGAGGTGCTGTTGTTGGGAGATTTTAATCTGCCGGATGTAGATTGGAAGGTTCCGTCTGCAAAATCGGAAAGAAGTAGAGAGATTGTGGATGCTTTCCAAAGTGCTCTGCTCAGACAAATGGTGAACGAACCCACGAGGGAGGGAGCCACATTGGATCTGGTGCTCACGAATGGGGATAGTGTGTCAAATGTCTGAGTGGCTGCACACCTGGGAAACAGTGACCATCAAACGGTTTGTTTTGATGTAACGGCTCATGTGGATGGCGGCCACTCTAAACTCAAAGTCCTGGATTTCAAGCGAGCTGACTTTAACAAAATGGGAGAATACCTGAGGAAGGAGCTGATGGGCTGGGAGGACATACGAGAAGTGGAAGGACAGTGGTCCAGGCTAAAAGAAGTAATAAACAGGGCCACAGACCTTTATGTAAGGAGAGTAAATAAAAGCAAGAGAAAAAGGAAACCGATATGGTTCTCAAAGCAAGTGGCTGAGAAAATAAAAATTAAAGAGTTAGCGTTCCAGAAATATAGAAAATCTCAAGAGGAGGAACACGGGGAGGAATACCGGATGAAACTGAAAGAAGCCAAGACAGAGGTACGTCTGGCGAAGGCACAAGCGGAAGAACAAATGGCTAGAAATGTAAGGAGAGGAGACAAAAACTTCTTCAGGTATATTAGTGAAAGGAGAAAGACTATAAAGGGAATTGTGAGACTAAAAGATACAACAAAACGCTATGTAGAAAATGATGAAGAAAAAGCCAATTTGCTAAATAGATACTTTTGTTCTGTTTTCACTCAAGAAAACCCTGGGGAAGGACCGAGAGGGACTGGCAAAAGTACACCTGAAAATGAGGTGGATAGAGCGCCGTTCACAGAAGAGAGTGTGTATCAACAACTTGGAAAGCTAAAGGTGGACAAAGCCATGGGGCCGGACGGGATCCACCCCAGAATACTGAGGGAGCTCAGAGAGGTTCTGGCGGGTCCTCTTAAAGATTTGTTTAATAAATCCTTGGAGACGGGAGAGGTTCCGAGGGATTGGAGAACGGCGGAGGTGGTCCCTCTTCACAAAAGTGGTGATAGGGAAGAAGCTGGAAACTACAGGCCGGTAAGCCTCACTTCGGTTATTGGAAAAGTAATGGAAGCCATGCTGAAGGAAAGGATAGTGAATTTCCTGGAAGCCAATAAGTTGCAAGATCCGAGACAACATGGTTTCACCAAAGGGAAATCGTGCCAAACAAATCTCATTGAATTCTTTGATTGGATGACAGGAGAATTAAATCAAGGACGTGCTATGGACATCATCTACTTAGATTTCAGCAAGGCTTTCGACACGGTTCCCCACAGGAGGCTCTTAAATAAACTAGACGGCCTGAAGATAGGACCCGAAGTGGTGAACTGGATTAGGAACTGGTTGACAGACAGACGCCAGAGGGTGGTGGTGAATGGAGTTCGCTCGGAGGAGGGAAAGGTGAGTAGTGGAGTGCCTCAGGGATCGGTGCTGGGGCCGATTCTGTTCAATATATTTGTGAGTGACATTGCCGAAGGGTTACAAGGTAAAGTTTGCCTTTTTGCGGATGACACCAAGATTTTCAACAGAGTGGACACCCCGGAGGGTGTGGAAAACATGAAAAAAGATCTGAAGAAGCTAGAAGAATGGTCTAACGTTTGGCAATTAAAATTCAATGCGAAGAAATGCAAAGTGATGCACTTAGGGAGTAGAAATCCAAGGGAGACGTATGTGTTAGGCGGGGAGAGTCTGATAGGCACGGATGGGGAGAGGGATCTTGGGGTGATAGTATCTGAGGACCTGTAGGCGACGAAACAGTGCGACAAGGCGGTGGCAGTAGCTAGAAGATTGCTAGGCTGTATAGAGAGAGGAGTGACCAGCAGAAGAAAGGAGGTTTTAATGCCCCTGTATAAGACGTTGGTGAGGCCCCACCTGGAGTATTGTGTTCAGTTTTGGAGGCCGTATCTTGCGAAGGATGTTAAAAAAATGGAAGTGGTGCAAAGAAAAGCTACGAGGATGGTATGGGATTTACGTTCCAAGACGTATGAAGAGGAATCCTCAGAAGCTTAGCTGAAATTGGGTGGCGGAGCAGTTGGGGGGAAGAGGGGGTGGTGGTTAGGAGGCGAGGATAGGGGAGGGCAGACTTATACGGTCTGTACCAGAGCCGGTGATCGGAGGCGGGACTGGTGGTTGGGAGGCGGGAAATAGTGCTGGGTAGACTTATATGGTCTGTGCCCTGAAAAGGACAGGTACAAATTCAAGGTAAGGTATACACATATGAGTTTGTCTTGGGCAGACTGGATGGACCATGCAGGTCTTTTTCTGCCGTCATCTACTATGTTACAATGTTACTATGTTCCCTGGAAAGGAAACAATTCACTACAAAATACATTTTCCTCCTCATTTACTCCAAAGGCTTCTACTGGTTTGGAAAAGGCAAACTTGATTGCAGATTATATACCTAGGATACTGCAGATCACCCAAAGGCAAGAACAAATTTGTAGAAAAATCCATTTCATCTGCGCCAAAATATCAAAGAAGAGACTCAGTAATGTTACCATATGTAAATGAATGGGAACACAACTTTTTACAAACACACAAAGACTTGCCAGTTTTTCCATGTGTGACAAGATGGGAAGGGAAAATAGTTTTCTCTAAAACATTCTTTGAGGTCACATGGCTTTCTGCAGGGTATAGAGAGAGAGAGAGAGAGAGAGAGAGAGAGAGAGAGAGAGATACAGCTCCCTCCAGAAAGTTTCTTGACTTCAGGGTCATTGACCTTAAACTAATGCCAGAATGTACCTCTTTTACCCTTCACTTGTTCAGAATTTCCAAAGCCAAGAACATACCCCTTCTCCTGGTAAGGTCTCCAGGGGAGGGAAACATACCAGTACTTCTACCATTGTACTGATTCCTGATTTAGGAAAATTACACTCCAAATTCCTCTCAGTAAATCTCTGAATGGGAGATAGCTTGAAACTAGGCTGAGATGGACTGAGCTGAGCTGGGAGAAGCACATGGATGTGAAAATAGGGATAAATTCCCTGGATAGTTAAGAATGAAAGCTTATGACACCAGTGCCCAGCCCAGTAGAAACTAATTCCAGTTGAGCTGGAAGCCCATAAGGAATATGAGGAGACTGACAGGTCAAAAAGAAATCTGGCAAGAGCCACTAAGCACAGTACTTTATCCATTCAAAATATGCATATTGCTTGTAATTTGTTTTTTACAAAAAAGGGAAATTTCTAGATTGTCCTGGACAGAAAGTACAACTCTTTATTGTTCATTTGACTTTTTACCCAACATTTTTACACCATTGTGCAAACAGAGATTTATTGGTGGTTTGTAAATGTAATTTGCAAGTCAGAAAGGAAAGGCCCACCTGGATATAACAAAAACCACAATGAAATCCAACTTGCACCTGTCTCAAAGTTTCCTTTTCAGTACAAGAAATGTGATATCCGTGTACACAGCACTGAGATAATGCCAGAGTGGCCACAGTAAAGGAGATGACAGGGTGTCGGAGTACTTTTTTCTGTGGTTTCTAGGTTGAGTAAAATATAAGGTCAATCCTGTATGAAATTGATATGATAGTCTTCAAGTTGACTGCCTTACTAGTACTGGTGAATGCTACTGTGCTGTCTGTGTGCAACACAGTATGAGATGTTGGGGGTATAGTGTAGCAATCAGAGTATTAAAAGACCATTTGGGCATGTAGGTTCTAGACTCCTCTCTGCCTCTGATCCTCCATGTGATCTTGAGTAAGACACATAAAACCCCACGTTGCACAGGAGCTCTATGTAGGAAGTGGGATGTATGGGTTGAGACGTTCACATTTCCCCAGTATTTTACTAAAGGCTTTTCCAGACGTGGTGCTTCTTGTAAAATATGTATAAGGACTTGGAGGAGTGCATGCATATGTGCCAGCTTGTACAGTCAGTATATCCACTTTACACACCTACACATGCAGAAAAAGAGCGGCATGCTCAGGGGCTTTATACTTGTAAGTGCCGGCATTTACATGTTCAGGCAGCTGCTGCACAATATACACCTGAACATATTAATGCTTACATGTATGTGTGATACATTTTTGAGGTGATTGTGGACATCACAGAAGTTAACTTAATTGCCCTCTGAAATCACAGATTGTGACCCCATGTCCTAAGGTTCAAAAAGGCAAACCCTACCGATCCAACTTAAATGCCTGAATCACTGCAACACAACGAAACCACAGCTCGTACTAGACATAAATTAACTCTTCCCTTCTATGATTCCCTAATGTGTCTATTACACATGAACTTTATTCTACCACTACATCTCTTTGATTTTGTTCATACCGGAATTGGCGATCGCCTTTACGGTACTATGTAAGCCACATTGAGCCTGCAATTAGGTGGGAGAATGTGGGATACAAATGTAACAAATAAATAAAAATAAATAAATAAGTAGCTGGCATTTGCGCATAGCTCAGTACAAGTGCAAAAGCCAACGCAGACCGTCCTTCAAGCAAATGTGTATTTCCATTGTAAAATGGGAAATACACATCTACTTTTTTTGGCCTGCTCAAGCCATGCCCGCTCAAAATCTCTGGGGCTGATATTCAGCGCTAATGCCAGACCGTTTCCAGTGACCGGCATTGAATATCCGTTTTATTTTTGGCTGGTTCGAACTTAACTGGCCACGTCGATATTCAGCACTGACTGGTTACATTCAAACCAGCCAAAAATATTCCAGCTATACACATGGCCAAAAATGGCTGCCAAACCCATACTAAAAATCGACGGATAGCCGGTTATATCACGTGCTGTAACGGCTAGCCGCTAACCAGTGATATTCAGCAGGAGATGGCCAGATAGCAGGCTAAGTACCATTTAACTAGCCAGGTGCCATTCCTGGCCGGTTAAATAATTTTGAAAATCGGCCATCTACATGCGCAAACAGCAGCTTTCTGAAATCACCATTTGCATGCATATGAAACCTAATATTGCCAGGGCATGCACAGTTCCTGGCATTGAATATCTGGGTATGACCGCTAACACAGAAGTTAACCGGGCACTGGCCAATATTCAGACCGGTGATTGGTTAACTAGCCACATAAAGTTAGGACAGCTATTACTGGACTGAAAATTGCCACTAACCGGCTAAGTTGCCACTCCATCCTAACTCTGCCCCTGTGCCAGCTAGGTTAGGGGATGGCTGGTTAATGCTGATATTCAGCGGCAGTAATTAGATAAGTGTCGCTGAATATCAGATGAAGGCTCATTCATTGGGGTTTAACTAGGCAGAGTCTCTCCTGTCCAGTTAAACCCTTTTAAACATTGACCCCTACATGTATAAAATGCCAATTCTACATGTGTAGATGCTTCTAATATGACCTTTTTATCTCCCTATTCTTCATATCATCAGACTATAATTGTGTCTTAATAATGTTAACAAGTATTGTTCACTCTTCTCTTTGGCAGCTTCCCTTCAGTTCAGATGCCAAAAATAGGCTACCACTCCATCCATCCAGGAGGTGACTCCATGTCGTTCTTAAAGTGCTAACAAATGGAACATACATTGTGATTCTCTTTGGATGAAAGACTCTATGTTGTACCCATATATTATTATTGGAGACTGAATGTATTCCACTATCAAAAAACAAGGTGTTTTTTGCTGGGAAAGGTGTTAGGTTTGGCTATGACAAGGTTAATAAAAAAAATATCTGGCTGCCAATGATGCCCCTTGCAGTACCAGGAAAGACCCCACTCAGACCCAGATCTGTTTATGACTTGATGGCAGAGCTGCTAGTTCTGGGCTGGGCATCCTGCTGCAGGGTGGAGAGGCAGATTGTTCAAAGAAAGCGATGGCCTGCAGCCAGGGAATATTTCATACCTCTTGAGGAGTACAGCCTTTCTGCCATGATTCATCAAAAGCTGCAGTAACTCCGGAAGCCACGACAGAAAGATCAGCTACAAAAATAATCACGATTTATAAAAGGCCCCGGTACTTCCGTCTCAAGGTTTTCCTAGAAAACAATAAAGAAAGAAACAGGAGAGGAAAAAAAGGAATCTTTCAAGCTGCCAGTAGAGTCAGAACAGGACAGCTGATATGCAAAAGCACTTACGTATCCAGCACTCTGTTTAAATTTCCTGTTCTGCATAACACACATCTTCTGATCATATAAGTTGCTTTAAGGCCAAGTTATCCATTTTAGAGGATAATTTTACAAAGTTGTGCCAAGGTAATGCGTGTTTTCACATGCCTATTTTATATCTATTTTTAAAAGTCAGGTACATGCCTACTTGAGCACAGGCATGAAAGAACATGAAATTTGGGTGCCACATAAATGCACATTGAGCGCTATTCTATAAATGATGCTCCACGTTGGGCATCATCTATAGAATAGCACATAGTGCCAGGATCCATGCCCAACTTTGGGTATGAGGATTTACACCAACTGAAACATGGTATAAATCCTCACACGTGAGTTAGGTTGGATCCCCCAAATTCTATAATATTGCGTGCATCTTCAGTAAACGCCCCTGACCTGCTCGTGCCCCTCCCATGGCCACACCCCCTTTTTAGTTGTGCACTAACAGATATGCACATGCATCTTTATAAAACAGTGATTAGCAAGACACACACACAAATCCTAATTGGAGCCAATTAACTGAAATAATCGGTTGTTAGTGCCTAATTATTGCTAGTTATCAATTAAATTGCGCACACACTGGAACTACAGCCGGCCTAACGCAGGCGTCAGCAGTAGTTCCAGCTTCAGAATACGCCATTTCCAGTGCTAGGGAAAATAGGTTCCTATTTTTTACCGCAGCAGTTAACCTGTGGTAATCAGGCAGCACTGCACACTGCCCAGTTACTGCCAGGTTAGCACAGGAGCCCTTACCGCTACTTCAGTGGGTGGTGGTAAGTGCTCCCTTCCAAGATGGCCATGCGGTAAGTGAAATCTTACTGCATGGCCATTTCTTTTTTGGCCTTTTTACCTACTGTGGTAAAAAGTACCTCTGTAAGTGGCAAAAATGGTCCCCGCCTCTAGCAAGGGGCCCCTTTTACCACAGCCCCTTCAGTGTCCAGATCAGTGTTACGCTCTGGAGATATATTCATCCCAGATCTCACCATTTTGCAATTATTTATGTCTATAGCTTACATGTAAGGGTCACTCTCTTTAAGAAAGAGCAGCTGTCCCTTGAAGAACTGGATCTCATAGGGAATTACTGCTATTGTCCGTAGTTTGAAAAAGAAATGATAAACTTGCTTCAGTATTTTTTAAATTTAACTTTAAAAACAAAATCAGAAAATGGTCAAGCAACTCTCTGAGTTTAATGCACATACATTTGGCCACAGAAATTAACATAAAAATAGTCTTCATGGGTTCATGATTTTAACAGGCTGCTACCCAAGGATCTTTCCCCATTATATATTCCACTCCTAACGCAACCTAGCAACCATTGTAGGAGCACTCTTTGGCTTGGGGAAACAGGTACCTTTCCTGGCCAGTTAAATGGTTTTGAATATCGGCCGGAATGAGTCCAACATCCTACTGCCCACAGAGGCCAATCTAGGTCACAAGTACCCAAGAGTTCCGAAAGTCTGGATCTATTTCCCAATAATAGCTCCAAATGTTAAACAGGGCAGGAATAGAAAAATATTTAGAAGTATGGGAAAAAAAATTCATATTTTTATTTTTTACTGTTTGCTCTTTCTTTATTTTTTCTCTAGATGTTTACATTTTTGCTGAATTGTTTTTCTTGTTTTATCTATATTTTGGATTTCTTTTTCATTGTATTCATTTTGGGCTCCTTTTATCAAGCAGCGGGAAAAGGGGCTCTGTGGTGGCATCGCTTAGTCCGTCACCGGGATTTTGTTTTGTCTATTTGTATTTTTTTCTCTCATTTATTATGTTTCTTTTGCTTTGCTTTGCTTTTTATCTGCCCTCCAGCCTCCTCCCTTCCCTTAGGCCTCTGTTTTATGGGGCAGAAAGCAGTTGCAGTTTGCAATGGTTCCTCTCAATCTTGTCAAACCAGGTGCAGTGGCAGTAGTTGCTTTTTTATGGCCAAAGCTTGGCGGCTTTCTTCTAGTTTAGCCAGCCACGATGGACGTTCTGAGAGAAAAAGATATTTCTCTGGTAAGTGAACATTATTTTGCTTTGTGCTTTGGGAACGTAAAGATTGGGGGTTAAAGGCAGGGCCGCAGAGAGACTGGGCCAGGCCCGGGACAAGGCCGCCCTGGGCCCCCCCCCCCCACCTGAGGTCGCCGGGCCCCCCTCCACCCGCCACCAGGCCCTCTCTCCACCCCCGGGCCCTCTGCACTGACCTTAAGCGCCTCACCTTCGAAAGCGCAGCAAGCAGCGGCAGACCACTCCTTCCTTCCGTGTCCCGCCCTCGTGGAAGTTACGTCAGGTGAGGGCGGGACATGGAAGGAAGGAGTGGTCTGCCGCTGCTTGCTGCGCTTTCGAAGGTGAGGCGCTTAAGTTCAATGCCAGGGAGCAACGGAGGGCGGGCGGGCCGGACTGCGGCAGCGGTGCCGGGCCCCCCCCCCCCCCAGAGGCCCGGGCCTGGGGAATTTTGTCCCCTCTGCCCCCCCCCCTCGGCGGCCCTGGTTAAAGAAGGAATTGTAGGTTAATGATAGGCAGAATAAAAATATAAAAAAGCAAACTTTATCAACTAATCTCTATACTCTTTTCCCCCTAGTTTTAAAACTTGAACTTTGTTCCATAGCATTAACAGATAGCCTCTAGCAGGCACTGCAGGACCTAGTTTAGTATGCACTCAGCACTTATGTGGTGTATAACTGTTACAGTTATATGCGTAAGTAATCATATTCTATACCTTATGCATACAATTGAGGCTACTACTACTACTAATAACATTTGTATAGCGCTACCTGGATTCAGTAAACAGCACAAAGTTAGGCCCTGGAAAGATCCACACTAAATTAGTACTTATTTATTTAAAAAAAACTTACATACCACCTATAATTAGGTGGTTTCCATAAAAACATTCATAATCAACCACAATACAAAGACATTACTCAGCATCAAACAGCAGACTCGTGTATAATCACCAAAACACAGGAACAAACAGTTTTGTTTTCAAAAGTTTTTTAAACTGCTTAAGGCCAGAGCATCAACACAGCTGGCCAGACAGTTCATTCCACACGGAGCACCCTTTATAGAATACTAGCTTAGAGCAGGTTTCGTGCCTAACTTTGGGCGCCTGAGAAATCCTGATGTAAATGCTGGCGTTCAATTTATGGTAGTTGGGTTCCTATCTGGACTTCTCATTGGCACCCTGTTACAAAATCAGGCACGTGGAATGCAGATCCTCTGTATGAAGGTTATCCTACAAAAACAACTGCACTGGTGAGGAGGTCGGCCAGAATGTCATCAATTTAGTTCATTCCAGAACTGGATCTGTGCTCATTTTTAATAAATACAGGAAATCATTTTGAAGCATAATTTTGTAACAGTATTTGATGCCCTTTCAGGTGGCATAAACATGAACAAACAGAATCCGCTGTGCCAGGAAAACACCCTTTACTCAGTGGGTATTATGAGAAATTAGACTATCCCAGATAATTTAACCTGTGTTCAAAAGGTGTCCTATGCTAGGGAAGTGTACAAGCACATATAATACCTGCCTGAAAGACATTAGCTTAAACGGGTGCTTTAGGCATTATATTATATTGTTTACTTATATTCTGCATATACCTGCTAAGTTCAATGTGGATAACATAAGAAAGAAAACTGGGAATAGCCCAGAGAATTACAATATGATATAGTATTCTATAACATCGCACCTTACGTCTGGGAATGCCCCCTGATCCAGCCATGCTCCTCCCTTAGGCACACCCCTTTGAAGTTGCCTGCTATAAAATTTACATGTGGATGTTATAGAATAGTGCCTAAGGCAGATGGTGTGTAACTCCAAATTGGTGCCAATTAACATCAAGTATTGCTTGCTGACATCTCATTAACTAATTAATTTGTGCATGCATTTGCCCTTGGTGCCCAAGCTTGTATGCCCCACTTTGGATATCTATACAGAATCCAGGGTAGGTGCCTAACTTCAGGCGACCTGATCTATAATAACAGAACAGTCAAGCAAGTATCTTCTTTTTGGTATCAGTCACTGCTACATCTTTGCAAGCTTGTTGAATACTGGTGCTATAATGTAAGAACTGGAACAACAATACACAACTCAACCTCTAATTGTAACACATCTTTTCATTTAAGAAATGAACTAAGACATATCTTCTCAAGAAACCCAATTACTTATTCCATATGCACCAACAGTTATTCTTGCCAACCACTGTAAAACACAGCATCATACAACCTTATAAATGTAATTGAATCAATGCAATCTCCAACAACTGTTAAATGTATGCCACATTGAACCAAAACTTGTTTTTGGATAATTGTGGGATACAAGTATGAATAAATAAATAAACAAACTGATCCAATAGCTTTTTACAGCACTGTTTGCTGTCATGCAGAAGGTCTGGGTTTTATTCCTTGAACCTGCTGGGGCTCAGGATACGAAATCCAGAATCAAACCTTTGTCTACAGCAGCCATTCCCAACCCAGTTCTCGAGGCACACCTAGTGCCATCGGGTTTTCAGGATATCCACAATGAATGTTCATGAGTTAGATGAGGCAGTGCATGCAAATGTATCTCATCCCTATTGTGAATATCTTGAAAATCCAATGGGATTAGGTGTGACCCGAGAACTAAGTTGGGAACGGCTGGTCTACAGATATCCTACATAGCCCCTGACTAATATGAAGCAGGAACTGACTTCATTGCAAATGCCTGTACCTGGACAGTATTACACATTGACTCAGCTGAGTATACAAGGGAACTCTGAATGACTAATCTTAGCCATATCTGTTTGTGACAAACACCCCAACACACACTCCTGCTTCTGAAACTATCAGCCTGAGGCAGTTTTAGGAAACAATTGAAAACATAGTTATTTAAACAGCATCTTGGTCAAGAAATTTGTGTTTCATTATTATCCGTTGGAAATTTATAATATATTGTAATTCTCTGGGATATTCCCAGTTTTCTTTCTTACGTTATCTGCATTGAACTTAGCAGGTATATGCAGAATATAATAAACAATGTAATATAATGCCTACATTTCTAATTTTAACCAACCCTTTTTACTCTATCCCAAATAAACATTTTACTATTGACCGTGGAGGGGCATTTTCGAAAGGGATGTCCACATTTCGATTTGGACGTCCTGGCAAAACGTCCTGATCCAGGGGCAGGGAAACCCGTATTTTCAAAACAAGATGGATGTCCATCTTTCGTTTCGATAATACGGTCAGGGACGCACAAGTCCTGAAATTTGGTTGTCCTTAGAGATGGTTGTCCCTACACATGGACGTTTCTGATTTTCAGTGATTTTCGCAACCAAGGACGCCCATCTCAGAAACGTCCAAATGCAAGCCATTTGGTCATGGGAGGAGCCAGTATTCGTAGTGCATTGGTCCCTCTGACATGCCAGGACACCAACCGGGCACCCTAGGGGGCACTGCAGTGGACTTCATAAATTGCTTCCAGGTACATAGCTCCTTGACCTTGTGTGCTGAGCCCTCAAAACCCACTACCCCCAACTGTACACCACTAATGTAGCCCTTACAGGTGAAGGGGGCACCTAGATGTGGGTACAGTGGGTTTCTGGTGGGTTTTGGAGGGTTCGCTGTTTCCTCCACAAACGTAACAGGTAGGGGGGGTGTGGACCTGGGTCCGCCTGCTTGAAGTGCACTGCACCCACTAAAACTACTCCAGGGACCTGCATACTGCTGTCATGGACCTGAGTATGACATCTGAGGCTGGCAATCAGTATTTTGAAAGATATTTTTTGAGGGTGGGAGGGGATTAGTGACCACTGGGGTAGTAACGGGAGGTCATCCCCAATTCTGTTTGGTGGTCATCTGGTCATTTTGGGCACATTTTTGTGCCTTGGTCATAAGAAAAGCACGACCAGGTAAAGTCATCCAAGTGTTCATCAGGGACATTCTTCTTTCTTTCAATTATGGGTCAAGGACGTCCAAGTGTTAGGCACGCCCAAGTCCCACCTTCGCTACGCCTCCGACACGCCCCCTTGAACTGTGGCCGTCCCTGCAATGGAAAGCAGTTGGGGATGTCCAAAATCAGGTTTTGATTATGCCGATTTGGATAACTCTGGGAGAAGGACGTCCATCTTCCGATTTACGTTGAAAGATGGGCGTCCTTCTCTTTCGAAAATGAGCCCACATATCACATACCCACTAGAGCCAAACCTGAAAATTCTAGGTATAACCATAGACCAAAATCAAGAGACAGGCACATGGGATCCCTTAGGAAAAGGAGGAGTTAGTGGTTGCTGAGGAAGGGCAGACTGGATGGGCCTTTTGGCCCTTATCTGCCATCATTTTTCTAGTTTTCTAAAGCACCCGTTTAAGCTAATGTCTTTCAGGCAGGTATTATGTGTGTTTGTATATTTCCCTAGCATAGGACACCTTATGAACACTGGTTAAATTATCTGGGATAGTCTCATTTCTCATAATACCCACTGAGTAAAGAGTGTTTTCTTGGCACAGCGCATTCTGTTTGTTCTTGTTTATGACACCTGAAAGGGCATCAAATACCCTGTTACAAAATTCTGCTTCAAAAATGATTTTCTGTATTTATTAAGAATGAACTACGTTGATGACATTCTGGCCGACCTCCTTGCTGGTGTAGTTGTTTTCATAGGATTACCTTCACATAGAGGATCTGCATTCCATGGGCCTGATTTCGTAACAGGGTGCCAGTGAGGAGTCCAGATAGGCACCTTTTGAAGCCTATCTATAAAGGTAACGTGGAGGGGCATAATTCAACGGGGGCGGTCATCTCTAATGATGACCCCGTTAAGCGGCGTACCCGACTTTATTATCGAAACAAGATGGCCGGCCATCTTTCGTTTTGATAATACGGTCGGGGCTGGCCAAATCTCAACATTTGGGCTGCCCTTAGAGATCGCTGGCGTTAGAGATGGCCGCCATTGGTTTTCGCCAATAATGGAAACTAATGGCGGCCATCTCAAACCCAGCCAAATCCAAGCCATTTGGTCATGGGAGGAGCCAGCATTTGTAGTGCACTGGTCTCCCTCACATGCCAGGACACCAACCGGGCACCCTAGGGGGCACTGCAGTGGACTTCATAAATTGATCCCAGGTGCTTAGCTCCCTTACCTTGGGTGCTGAGCCCTCCAAAACCCACTCCCCACAACTGTATACCACTACCATAGCCCTTATAGGGTAACGGGGGGCACCTAGATATGGGTACAGTGGGTTTCGGGTGAGTTATGGAGGGCTCCCATTTACCACCACAAGTGTAATAGGTGGGGGGGATGGGCCTGGGTCCGCCTGCCTGAAGTGCACTGCAGTACCCACTAAAAACTGCTCCAGGGACCTGCATAGTGCTGTGATGGAGCTAGGTATGACATTTGAGGCTGGCAAAAAAATGTGTTTTAATTTTTTGGGTGGGAGGGGGTTGGTGACCACTGGGGGAGTAAGGGGAGGTGATCCCCAACAGGGCCACCGAGAGGGGGGACAGGGTGGACAAAAGTCCCTGGGTCCAGGCCTCCAGAGGGGACCTGGCGCTACTGCAGTCAGGCCCGCCCACCGTCGCTCCCGAACTAACTAACCTTAAATGCCTCCTTCCTTTCCTTTCACCATCTTCGCGGCAAGTAGCAGTAGGGCAGGCCACTCCTTCCTTCTGTGTCCCGCCCTCGCCTGACATAACGTCCGTGAGGGCGGAGCACGGAAGGAAGGAGAGGTCTGCCCTGCTGCTGCTTGCCGCGAAGGTGGTGAAAAGAAAGGAAGGAGGCGTTTAAGGTTAGTTCAGGGACTGGTAGTGGGTGGAGGGGGGGCCTGGCGACCTCGGGTGGGGGGGGCCCGGCGGCGATGATGACCTCGGGCGGGGTGGGTGGGGGGGCCCGGGTGCGGCCTTGTCCCGGGCCCGGCTCTGGCTCTCGGCGGCCCTGATTCCCGATTCCTTCTGGTGGTCATCTGGTCAGTTCGGTCACCTTTTCAAGGCTTGGTCATGAACAAAAAGGGATCAAGTAAAGTCGGCCAAATGCTCGTCAGGGCCGGCCTTCCTTTTTCCATTATCGGCCGAGGCCGGCCATCTCTTAACCACGCCCCTGTCCCGCCTTCGGTACACTGCTGACACCCCCCCTTGAATTTTGGCTGGACCTGCGACGGAAAGCAGTTGAGGCCCGCCAAAATCAGCTTTCGATTATGCCGATTTGGCCGCCATTAGGAGAAGGGCGCCCATCTCCCGATTTGTGTTGGAAGATGGTCGCCCTTCTCCTTTGAAAATAAGCTGGATAGGCACCCATGTGCCTTTATAAAATAGGCTCCCAGGGTGTACTCCAATAGTGTTTTATTTTATAAAATATATGTATTGATTGCAATTCTGTCTTCACTCAAACTACACGTCTAGAAACATCTATGTACAGATGACATAAAAGTAGGTGTGAACTTTCCATGTGTGTCCTTTTCACACATGTATGCATTCATGCAATTTTATTAAATCCTTTTTCTGTATGTAAAACAGAAAAATAAACATTATAAAATTACTCCCTTTTGTGCTATTGAAAGACAAAACTGTAACGAGTAATGTGTTATCCACTTAAATACACAGAAATAAAGATTAATAAATAAAAATTAGGGTTGCACATTTAACACGTTATTAACATGATTAATGCCTTAAAATAAAATTAATGCTTGTACAGCCTCTCCTCCCCCTTCACCCCCTCATACACCTGCCCCCACACACAGGACTAGCATCTCTCCCTCCATCTTTGGTCCTTCAAAATCACTTATCTTTGCTGGCAGTGGCAGTATTTACACAAGGCTGCCTCTGGCCAGCCCCAGGGACCCTCCCTCTGTCACAACTTCCCATTGCCACGTGAACAGGAGGTGAAGGCCCTTAAGCCAGCCAGAGGCAGCCTAGCTTAATCACTGCCACTGCTGTTAAAGATAAACAAGTGTGGATGACAGGCAGGGAGAGGGAGATAGGGAGCATTGCCAGACCCATGAGGGTAGGGGGAGAGAGAGACTGGATTGGAAGGGGAGAAAGAAAATAAAAAAGAAGCTGGATCTGCAGTAGAAGGGAGGAAGAAAGTAAGATATGCTAGATCAAGGGGGTTGGGGAGAGAGAGAGAGAGATGCTGGATATAGGGTGATAGAAGAAAGAAAAGGGGGAAATGCTGGACATGAATGGAAGGGACGAGAGAGGGGAAATGCACATGGATGATGGGAAGAGAAGGAAGAAAATGACACACTGGAAGGGAAGAGAAGAGGGAGGGACGCATGAAGTGAAGATATGCTAAACATGGATGGAAGGGAAAAGAAAAGGGAGGAGATGCTACACATGGATGGAAGGGAAGAGAAGAGAGAGGAAAAGCTGCACATGGATGGAGGAGATGGGAAGAGAGAAGAGAGGAGATGCTGCACGTAGATAAAGTTGAGAAAGAGACCAAAAAATGAAGAAAAGAAAAGTTGAGCATGAAAGATAGTGTCAAAGAGACATAGTATATGTAAGCCGCATTGAGCCTGCCATGAGTGGGAAAGTGCGGGGTACAAATATCTTCTCTATAGGGCAAAGAAGTGAAGAAGAAAATTGGAAAGAAAAGAAATAGCAAATGGAAGAGGCCCTGGAAATAGAGATAAGAGCACAGACAGAGGGAAGCAGAACCAGAGACTGTGAACAAGATTATTAAAAAAGTAAAAGAGTAAGAACAAATTATTTTATTTTCAGTTTAGTGATTGAAATATATCAGTTTTGAGAATTACATCTGTTGTCTTTATATTTTGTACTGTACAGGAGGAAATGCAATGGAATGGTTTACGTGATTAATCTTGCAATTACAAATTTTAATCATGATTAATCAAGTGATTACAATTTATAGTCAATATGCAGCCCTAATAAGAACAAATATAAGATGATACCTTTTTTCAACTAACATATATTTCTTGATCGGGTTTGGGGAACTAACACAGAATAAAAATTGTATTAAGGAACTGTCACTAGGAAATAATTTCAGATTGTACCACAAATGCAAACAGAAGCAGTGAATGTGTGAAACTGCTGTGCATGGTTCAGATCTAAATTGGGTTGCATGAACTGACTTTTTCAAATTCCTTACTGAATCAACTGCACCCAGTTCATTCCATCCTTTGCTTCATGCGCTCTGTGACATCTGCCTGCTTGCACTTCCTTTGTCCACTCTGAATCAAGCAGCTGTAAAGAGACAGGGATCCTGCTGCTTGGCTTTTTCTTGTGTGACAGGTCACAGACCTAGCTCACCTTGGCCAATAAATTCTTAATTCCCTCACAAAAGCAGCTTCCTTCTATTGATCCCATAACTTGAGGAAGCCTCTGAGTAAACAAAGGGCTTTCTGTCTCTCCGGAGGTTTTTTTTCACATTCCCCCCAGAGTTGCAGTCCCTATCCCTTCATACCCTCCAGGGATCTTGCCAGAAGCAATGAACCTATATTTTTAGGCTCACACAGTTTACCTATATGGCATAGCCACAGGTGGTCCCAGGACAATCCACTTTGGGCTCAGGCCCACTTAGCTGTGGCGCATATTTGCTGTGGCTCCAGCTGAAGACTCCCAGATCTCTCTCTCCCTCCCCATCCCCTGCTGGTGGTCTGGCATCTTTCCTGGTATCTTTGACCCCCCCCCCCCCCCCCAGGTGTAACTTTTAAAATTTCACTTCCAGAGGTCACCCAGCCGTGAGCAGTAACTCACAGATGCTGTTCGCTTTTCGAGCTGGCCCCAGAACCTTCACTGTAATGCATCTTCCTGTTTCTGCATAGGTAGGCAGGACAGTGTCAGAAAACTAATGTATACAAACTCTCATGCATATGTGAACAAGTAAAAAAGAAAAGATTTGTTTACCTTCCCCAGAGGATGAGGGGCGGAGTGAGCTCCCCACAGCAGCACCAGCAAGGGGTAGCTGAATTGGAGCAGCTCCAGCTAGGCCCCATGGTGACAGAAGCCTTAGCCAGGAGCACTTAAGCTTAGGAGAGAGGAAGAGTAGCCTAGTGGTTACAGTACTACCCTGATAATCAGGAACACCTGGTTAAAATCCCACTTTTGTTTCTTGTATTCTTAAACCTCCATTGCCTCAGGTTCAAAATTAGATTATAAACTTTCCAGGGACAATGAAATACCTAAGTTTGACTCACCTTGAGCTACTACTGAAAAGATGTGAGCTAAATCCAAATTAATATTGCCTAAAACAATGGATCTCAAACCTGTCCTGGGAGGCCACCAACCAGTCAGGTTTTCAAGATATTCCTAATGAATATCCATAAATGTAACAAAATAACTGGGTTCACAATCTATAAAGTGATAATAAACAAATCAATACTGCATAATAAATTATCATTTAACACTAATTAAACCTTTATTACAACCTTCAAAACTACTCAAATAATTTGTATAATAAACAAAATTATTAAAACAATTTGACTGCAGAAGTGACTCCATCTACAATCTAATACATTCATAAATTGTCCATACCGTTGACTCACAAAACCCAAGTCCTGGATGATCCAAAGTCACGGTTCAACAAACCATGTCAATGAAGAAAATCCAAGGTAATGATGAAAGCTTCCAACTTGCTTGAAATGTTCGTTCTACTTTCAAAATCCCCTAGTGGCCTAAATCAATAGGTGTTCACAGCTGCCAATTAACAATGCTGTAATTAAACTCAAACCAACAAGAAAAATCAACACCCAATCGAATATCAGTGTTTAATAAAAAGGTCACCACCGAAGTACAGAAACACCAGTGCTCAAATTGAGCTCCCCATCACATCAGCATATATACAGCCAACTGTCCAGGCCCACCATGACATCATGTTTTGCCCCTAGGCGTTATCAAGAGCCAGAACTGCAAAAAAGAAAAAAATAGAAAAGAAAACACACACTGATGCGAGCACTGCTTCTTAAAAACCCATAATGAAGTGTAAATTCAATTGCTAAAAAACTTGCCTAAAATTTTTTCTCAAAACTACTTAGACCACACTGCGATGGAGTATGTTGATGGGAGGTTCCCCACCCGCCGCCAAAGCTGTATCAACCTACATAAGTACATAAGCATCGCCATGCTGGGACAGACCAAAGGTCCATCAAGCCCAGCACTCTGTCACCGACAGTGGCCAAAAGAACAAGCAATTTGTCCCGCTCATCCTAGAAATACTGTATTCCCTCATCCATTCAATAACATTCTATGGCTTTTTCCTCCAGGAAGCCATCCAACACTTTTTTGAAATGAACTGCTCAAATCTCCCCTCTCTAATCAAACCAAAGACCAGTCAACCAATGAGCAACCAAAAGCGCCTGAACATGCTGCAGGCGCAAGTTGCTCAAATGTTGAGCAATCCTATGTTTTATAGGACGCACTGTCTGCCCTATGTGCCATTTATAACAAGGGCACACAATGCCATAAACCATGTGCTTATAATGATGTAGTCAGTATTAGGTTTCAAATTAAATTGCCTTTAGGTGTGGGAATCAATACCGCAGAGGTCTCCATACACAAGTGACAATACACACACTTGCTACACTTGTGATGATCCGTCTTTTCAGAGATCAAAGAGCCCCTGTCCCTATTCCTACCAAATATTTCCCTTAAATTAGGGTTCCAAGAATATGCAAACCTCGGCTGGTTTATAAGCTGCCCATGTAAAGACAGCACTAGCCAGTGTTTGCGAATGCTTTTACACAGCAGCCATACTTTTCAAAATAAGGCAATACACAAGTTAACCACTGATCACTGGTCCCATCCCTAGCACTAACCAACCAATTCCTATTTTATTTATTATTTATTTATTAGGATTTATTTACCGCCTTTTTGAAGGAATTCACTCACGGCGGTATTTATATTAACGGCTCGTTTAAATGCCTTATTGATAACTCTGGGAGACTAGCCCCTCTCCCACAACCTCTTGCTTATGTCCCTAGCCTGAATCCTAAAAGTACTTTCTTCGGTGCACATTTGTTTTAAACGAATGAATTGGCCCACAGGGATGCCTTAAGCTGCCTCGGGTGATAGCTCCTAAAATGAAGAAGCATGTTTCTGTCAGTAATTTTGTGGAAAGATTGGATAATAAATCTGCAACATATTTGATATTAATATCTAAATGATCAATCACATGCCCACCAATCACCTCACTAAATGCCTCATTTGAATTGCATTCATTTAAACATGTTATAAACTGATGAAGAGCATCTGTATCACCAGTCCATATTAACAACACTTCGTCAATAAAGCGTTTCCATAGCAGTATGTTATTGCTATATATGGTGTTGTAAACAAACTTCCTCTCGAACTCAGTCATAAATAAACCCGCCACCATGGGAGCTACAGTGGCCCCCATGGTGACCCCTTTTGTCTGCAAAAAATGTTGCCCTTGGAACGTGAAATAATTTTTTGTAATGACAAATTTGGCTAGCTGATTCAAAAACAGTATATGTTGGGCTGACAGAGATAAAGATTGTAAATAGTGCTCAATTATACAAAGAGCAGTGCTCTGCAGGACGTTGGTTTACAGGGCATTCAGATCCAAAGTCAATAAAATAATATCACCCCTATAATCTTGCTGCACATTCTCTAATAACTGTAACATACGAGAAGAGTATCATACAAATGAAGGTGTCTGGCTGACCAAAGGTTGTAAATAAAAATCTAAATACTGCGATAGGGGTCGATTGGGAGGTGATTTTTCTTCAAGCAAGTTGGTTTGGGTTTAATTACAGAGTTGTTAATTTGCAGCTGTCAACACCCATTTACTAGGGGATTTTGAAAGTAGAACAAACATTTCAAGCAAGTTGGAAGCTTTCATCATTACCTTGGATTTTCTTCATTGACATGGTTTGTTGAACTGTGACTTTAGATCATCCAGGACTTGGGTTTTGTGAGTCAATGGTATGGACAATTTATGAGTGCATTAGATTGTAGGTGGACTCACTTCTGCAGTCATATTGTTTTAATAATTTTGTTATTAAAAGGTACAGCGAAGGGCGACGAAAATGATAGTGGGGATGGGACGACTTTCCTATGAAGAGAGGCTGAGAAGGCTAGGGCTTTTCAGCTTGGAGAAGAGACGGCTGAGGGGAGATATGATAGAAGTGTATAAAATAATGAGTGGAATGGATCGGGTGGATGTGAAGCGACTGTTCACGCTATCCAAAAATACTAGGACTAGAGGGCATGAGTTGAAGCTACAGTGTGGTAAATTTAAAACAAATCGGAGAAAATTTTTCTTCACCCAACGTGTAATTAGACTCTGGAATTCATTGCCGGAGAACGTGGTACGGGCGGTTAGCTTGACGGAGTTTAAAAAGGGGTTAGATAGATTCCTAAAGGACAAGTCCATAGACCGCTATTAAATGGACTGGAAAAATTCCTCATTTTTAGGTATAACTTGTCTGGAATGTTTTTACGTTTGGGGAGCGTGCCAGGTGCCCTTGACCTGGATTGGCCACTGTCGGTGACAGGATGCTGGGCTAGATGGACCTTTGGTCTTTCCCAGTATGGCACTACTTATGTACTTATGTACTTATGTTTATTATACCATTTATTTGAGTAGAACTGAAGGTTGTAATAAAGGTTTAATTAGTGTTATTATAATTTATTATGCTGTAATGAATATCCATGAGACAAATTTGCATACTTGTCTCCTCCAATATATGCAAACCTTTCTCATTCATATTTATTAGGGATATTCTGAAAATCCGACTGGCTGGTGCTCTCTCAGGATAGGTTTGAGAACCAATGCCTAAAAGACAACAATCTGGAAAACAAGACAGAAAATGGGAGGCATGAGACTTGAACCTGAGAGTACACCTAACTGATCAGGATATCTGCAATACATATGAACAAGGCATATTGGAATTCTTTGCAGACTTTTTGTATGCAAATATACCTCATGCATATTTATTCTGGATATGCTAGAAATCAGAACAGTTAGGCATGTCTCTGGAATTCAGCTGGGGAACATCAATAAAGATATTTATACATATACAAAGTGGATATCCATCATCATGTGATTTTCAGCAGCATTATATTAATGACTCAGTCCTCCATCTTCCTGAGGTTCACAGCTTCCTTCTCTTGGACATTTCCTCCTTGCTGTCTGCTGGGAGCCTTTGTAATTCTTAATTGCTTGATTCTGATTGCTCTGGAAAAAAACCTTGACAATCCCAATCAGTTCATTTCTGACTCACTGTCACGTCTGTGGCCGTGACCACCCTCAGACTTACCTCATTTCTGGGGGCCAGCATCTGTGCTGGCTTCTCTCTGTGTTTGTGTTAGTCTTGTCTCTGTCCTGGTGTGCTGGCTGCTTCCAGCATGAACCTGATTGCTTCACTAGACCTCACCTGTGTGGGCTATGCCTCCCTGCCTGGTCAGTTTCCAAGATGGCTTCCATCAGTTCTGTTCCAGCTTCCAAGATGGCTCCTGCTTGTCTTTCCTGTGGGCTCACTTCCTATGTGTGTCAAGCCTCTCTTTGGGGTCAGTGTAGTTCCTGCTTCTATCCTGCTGCTGGTGACTCATCAGTGAGAGCCTTCATAAGGAAGTGCTATGCTTGCAGTCAGGGCCTTTTGCATAAGTGTTATGCTCTTAGGCCAGGTCAGGTTAATAAGTGTCTGCTGCACTACTGCTTAGCCTCTCTCTGGGTTCCAGCCCAGCTTCTTTCTGTGTCTGTGTCTCTGTTGTCCTTCCGTGGGGGGTCTTCCCTGCCACTGTCTGTCTGTGGACTGCGGTCCTTCCTGGCTTAACCTGAGTTGGGGTGAAGCCTCTGTCTGTGGACTGCGGGTCCTTCCTGGCTTACCCTGGGTTTGGGGTGAAGCCTCTGTTCCTGGCTTACCCTGTGTTTGGGGTGAAGCCTCAGCTCCAGGCTTACCCTGTGTTGGGGTGAAGCCTGTTCCTGGCTTACCCTGTGTTGGGGTGAAGCCTGTGTCCCTGGCTTACCCTGGGTTGGGGTGAAGCCTTTGTCCTGGTTTACTCTGTCTGTTCTCCTGTCTGCCCCAAAGACCCTTGGCCTGTTATTCCTGGTTACTCTGTTTGCTCTGCTGCCAGCCCAAGACCCCTGGCCTGTTCTTCCTGGTTTGCTCTCTTTACCCTAAGTCTGCCTTGCCTAGCCTGTGTGCCTACCCTGCTTGTATATCCTGAGTGTATATCCTGAATCCTGTATCTGTCTAGCTAGTGTGTATTTCCTGGGTGGTTATTCCTGTATCCTGTCTCCACCTAGCTAGAGGGTTTACCCTGTGGGTATTCCCGGATCCCAGTTCTGCCTAGTGTGTATGCTGCCCTAGTCCTTGCTCCTGCCAGGCTTCTATACGCCTTGTGTTCCTTGGTCTGTCTTCTGGGTCTTGCTAGTGGCTGTGCAGCAGCACACTGTCTGTGTATAGTTCCTAGTCTGGTCTCCCTCGTGTATCCCAGACTCAGGGTGGGTCCTCTGTATCTTCAGTTCCTGCCTTATCCTGCAAGTCCTGCCGGCCACCTGCACTTCGGAGCTCAACTCCGGAGGAACGGTGGCTAAGTGCAGGTGAAGCTGTTCCTGTTTGTCTGTTCTAGTTGCCTGCCTTGTACTACTCCAGTCCAGAGTTCCAGTACTGCTCTTCTGTGTTTCCAGTCCCGAGGTGGTCTTGCCTGCCGCTGCCACTCCTCGGCAGTGGCCCAAGGGCTCACGAACTCCAGTCCTGCCTCGAGGACCTGACAGAATGCCAAGGCCCTCGAGAAGGCAACACTCACCTAGGCTATTAGTTGCCTAAACTATTTTATCAATACAGCACATCCTGCCTGTTCAGTCCCTTTTATATTTCCATCCCAATGCATGTCTTTCTTATTTCTCTTCTAGATGATAATCATGTAAAATATCGGTCCCCACTGGTTTAAGACTGAGAGTGACCCCAGGGGTGGGTACATAACCTATTTAAGGATTGCCTGTGGTTGAAAATGTGCAATCTCCTCTAAACCTTCTTCCCACAACCAGAGACTGGTAAAAGGGTCTCCTGAAGGCTGGTTGCTCACCAAAACTACTGTAAAATCTGAGAGGAACCCAGTCTACAAGTGAAATATTATTGGAGAAGGCTGATTGAGGGGAGTATAAAAAATAACTTTTATTTGATCTTCCCCAACTGGAAAAAAATACTAACAGTACTATAAAAATAATGAGGCAGATAGTCCATAAAAATAAAATGAGATTGCAGCAAAAAGTATGAAAGGTGTTCAACACAGTCGCAGTCCTCAGTCTTCTCTGAAGTGAGTTTTTCTCCTCTATTCTCCTTTCTGCATCTCTTGTACTCCTTCATTGATGGCCAGATTTTGAACCCTATCTGCTTCTTTGTAAATGCCTCTTGACTCTTAGGACCTTGACATCCCCAATCCCGCCTCCTTCTACTGCTCTCTCAGGAAAATACCGTTTTTAGTCTCTCGACTCTCACTTTTCACCACCGTTCAATGCTTCAGTGTTTGGCAAAGTCCCCTCTCTCCTCTCTAGGATATAGTGTTTCTTGCTCATTAACAATTCCATCTCATGTTCCACCTCTCTGGACGATAAGCAGGATGAACCCGAGGCATGGGTACCACCTCCTATCACAGAGGCTTTTGGCTGCTTCAGGGTTCCAGCCCTTTACCCAACATAGATATGGCACTGGTTGCAGCTTTTCTCTCCCTTTACTTCTCCTTGTGGGCAGGGCAAGATCTCCCCAATGGCTTTTCTCTTCCTGTAGGTACACACCTGTAATGGAATACTTTAAAGATTTTAAAGATTGTTTTTCAACTCTGCTCTAAACCGACAGTCTACTTTAAAGTTCCTGTTTTCTGACCAAAGCTAATTTTTTCTTGCAAAACAAGATGAAGTCATGTCTCTGATTTATTTGGTGCAAAAGGGAAGTGGAGCACAGTGGCGTAGCTAGGGTAGTTGACACCCGAGGCTGGTCATTTTTTAACACCCCCCCCCCCCCCCCCAAAATCCAGTACTAGGCATACCGAGAATACAAAACACTCAGGACCTATAGCGCAATTCTACCATACCATAAGCAGTCATTTCTACAAGTCACACAAGCATCTTAAACGCTACAGTGAGCACTAGAACATCAATTCACCTATTGTAAAACGAAAACAGACAGATTAGTACAGATCGTCGATCCTGCACAGTCAATGCCAACCGAAAGCCATGTCTTTTTCACAAACACAGATACACCCTAATCCACTATAGAATAAGTAATCATAAACTTTCTATTTAGACAAAAGTTAAACTGAACCCCCGATGCCAGACTCTGCATACAATGCAACACCACAGAAACAGAAAATGTCCCCTAGTACTGTGCAAAATATAAAGACAGTGGATGTAAATTTGAAAAAACTAACAAATCCGATCACCACTTTACAAATTAACAAATAGAAATAAAACAAATATAGAAAATAAAATACCATTTTATTGAACTAATACATTTAGCTTTCAGAGGCCAAAACCTCCTTCCTCAGGTCAATACAGTATAGTGCTGTTATAGTATCCTATCCTGACCTGAGGAAGGGGGTTTTGTTCTCTGAAAGTTAAGTCAAAATGTATTAAAAATTAGTCCAATAAAATGATTACCTTATTTATATGTTCTATTTATAAACATTTGTTAACACATAAACACAGATACAATACTATACCCTAAAGCAAAAAAATAAAAAATATATATTTTATTTACAGTTTGTTGTCTCTGGTTTCTGCTTTCCTCATCTTCTTTTCACTGTCTTCCTTCCATCCAGCATCTGTCTTCGCTCTTTCTCTGAAATCCAGTGTCTGCCCTCTCTCTCTGCCCCTTCCATCCACCATCTGCCCTCTTTCTCTCTCCCCCTTCCACCCACCATCTGCCCTTTCTCTCTGCCCCTTCGATCCGTCTGCCGTCCCTCTCCCATCCATCCAGGGTCTGCCCTCCCTCACGCTCCCCCCCCTTCCATCCAGGGTCTGTCCCCTCTCTCTGCCCCCTCTTTCCACCTGCACCTAGTTCCAGTTCCAGCCCACATCTCCCACCTGCCACCCTTTTCAGCCCCACTATCCCACCAGTCCCCAGCCCTTTTCTCCCATCAGTCCTGGGCTTCAGCCCCCAGCCACTTCTCCCTGTCCCCTTTTCAGCCCCTAGTTTCAACCCCAGCCCTTTTCTCTCACCAGTCCCGAGCTTCAGCCCCAGCCAGTTCTCCCTGTCACCTTTAAAGCCCCCAGTCCCCACAGTTTCAGCCCCTGCCCCTTTTCAGCCCCAGGGTTCCAGTTTCAGACCCCTTCTCCCATGAGCACTTCCCTCCCCAGTCCCCTTATCCCCTCTGAGCATCCCCACCCCTCCCCAATCCCCATTCTCCCCTCTGAGCACCCCCACCCTCTGCAATCCCCTTCTCACCTCTGAGCATCCCTCCTCTGAACTCCCCCACCCCTCCCCAATCCCCTTCTCACCTCTGAGTACCCTTCTGAGCTCCCCCACCCTCCCCAATCCCCTCTGAGCACCCCCACCCCTCTCCAATCCCCATTCTCCCCTCTGAGCACCCCCACCCTCCCCAATCCCCTTCTCACCTCTGAGCACCCCTCCCCAATCCCCTTCTCCCCTCTGAGTACCCTTCTGAGTACCCCCACCCTCCCCAATCCCCTCTGAGCACCCCACCCCTCCCCAATCCCCATTCTCCCCTCTGAGCACCCCTCCTCTGAACTCCCCCACCCCTCTCCAATCCCCTTCTCCCCTCTGAGCTCCCCCCACTGACCAAGTCCCGTCCCCCCTCCATTGAGAGCCAGAGAGCCCTCTTCTCCTGCCACCGCCTGCCTTTTTCTTTTTTTTTTTAAATCCGTGCAGCCACGCAGGCAGCGCTTCGCGTCTGCCCTGTGTGTGCTGTGAAAGAAGTAACTCGCCAGCGCTGGCATCGGGCCTTCCCTCGATGTCCCGCCCTCGAGGAAATAGGTAGTTACCTCACAAGGGGGCGGGACATCGAGGGAAGGCCCGAAGCCAGCGCTGGTGATTTACTTCTTTCACAGCACACGCAGGGCAGACTCGAAGCGCTGCCTGCGTGGCTGCATGGATTTAAAAAAAAAAAAAAAGGCAGGCGGTGGCAGGAGAAGAGACGCGACGGAGCACCCCTCACCCGCGGACACCCGGGGCGGACCGCCCCCACCGCCCCGCCCTTGCTACGCCACTGGTGGAGCATGTTTAAGGGTCAAGAGATAAGCCATCTAGCCAGTGGCTTGTTTACTTGAAACCAAGAGCATGTGACTACGTTCTGTTGTACATCTCTGTAATTTTCCATGGCTCTGAAAAAACCTAATAAGCTTTGAACAGTGATGCCAGAAGCTCATCTATGGATAGATGTATCGCATAGAAGGACCTTTTCCTGGTCACGAGACTCCGGTTTCGCTGAAAAAGGGGCTTCTCTCAGCTGATGTAAAAAGCCTGGATGATGTAATGATCAGTGATATCTGTATATTATCTTTCTTTATTCTTCTGGTCAAGAAACTCCTAGCTTCGCTGATAAGGAAGCCTGGATGTAGTAATTAATGACCAGTGACGTAATGATTATTGCTTTTCCTGGTCAAGAGACTCCTTGCTTTGTTTGGATGTAGTGACCAGTGATGTAATGATTGTTTTTTTTCAACTATAGGTAGGTAGGTATTATTGTTTCTTTTCAGTTCTCTTCAGTTATATAGCTTAATCATTGTATATATAGCTTAATTATTGTGGGCTTAATCATTGTGTATATATCTTAATCATTGTGTATCTCAGACAATAATGACTCATACACTTTCCACTTTGAGGTGAATCCATCTCTAATAAAAAGTCTCATTTACCCAATGCGAATACAAAGGATTCTGCAGTAATTTATTCTCTGAGCAGTCTGTAGTGATAAAGTAAGCAGGCTGTACATTTAGAGCAATACAACACCGTCCAATATTCAAAGTGAGTTAACCGGCTGGGAATGACCACCAATCAGTTAACTCATTTGTTGGCACCTAACTGGTCATTTTCGCAGCACTTAACCGGTTATTGCCACTGAAAATGACCATTAAGCGCCTATCTTTCAGCCGGCTATGTCAGTGGCATTCTGGGGGCATGACTGGTTAAGTTCCAATATTTCAGAAATTAACTGGCCAGGCTTAGCAGATAAATAGGACTGCAAACATAGCAGTTCGATCTTTATCCATTAACTCATGTCCGGTTAAGTCTGAATATCGACTTAACCGAGCACGCACCAGTCATCTTGAAAAAAAAAACCCCGGAAATTCAATGCCGAAGCCTGCAGAAGGCCAGGCATTGAATTTCCAGTTTCAGCCCCTGCGGCAGACATAAAAACGCTGTCTGCCACCGGCTGAATTTCGGAGGGGACGGTGCCTAGGATTCAGCTTGCTTTTAGGCTTACAACCTATCGCTTCTCTGTATTTTTAGGAACAGGCCCTATTCCACTTATAATGCTGATAATATACTCTAATATACCTTAAATCTCTCCAAATGGATAATTGAAGCCGAGGGTGATAAAGAGAGCTGTCCAAGGTTAGAGTGTATGCTTGTAGTAGCAGCTTTGGCTAAGGTCAGGTAAAAAGACAAAATTCATGAATCAGTCATGACTTTTTGTTCAATTATAATGTAAAATACTGTGATGTATTTAGAAAAGAAGCATTATTATTATTATTATTAATTACATTTGTACCCCGTGCTTTCCCACACATAGCAGGCTCAATGCGGCTTACATAGTAAATAGAATTACAAAGTCTTGAAGCACATTAAGCCCAAAACTTAACACATTTTATTTAAAAACCCCCATTATTTGCTGCAAGTCTCATTTTGAAGTGATGCGCTCTGCATCAAATAGCATGTATTAACGACATTAGCACAGTCTGTTAGTAATTTCAAAATCTTCAATAAAATATAAATGCAATGTTCTCATTAAGTTTTCTCAAAGTATTGAGGGTGTCTTTTACTAAGGCACGCTCACATTTTTAGCACGCACTAAAATTCTGGGCGCACTAAACTTTAGAGACGCCCATAGGAATGCATTGGTGTGTCTAATGTTTAGCGCGCCCACAATTTTAGCGAGCGCCAAAAACATGAGCATGCCTTACTAAAAGACCCTCTTAGTGCTCTAATTAACAGGGGAATCTCAGTCTACAAATGTTCCAGAACACAAGGTTTAGTTCAGCCAGTCATACAAATATATTTATGTATGTTTTCACACCAACACAGCAGAACAAATATAACAACCCAAACAAAAAAAAAACCCACATCTTAAGCATCTTTAGATTAAATAATGCCCAACTCTCAAAAGACCAAATTTAACCTCAGCTTCAAACTGGTACAATACTCCCCAGAGCCTAGTTTCAAGTACACTCAGCTTATATCAAAGCCACATGAGAGTCCTTCTCAGTGCTTTTTTTGAGGGGGTACTTGGGGGTACTGAGTACCGGCACCTTTTCCATTGTCTGCTAAAATTGACCCATGGTTCCCAAGTTCTAATGAAAGAGCTCAAATTCTGCCTTGTTTTAGATTCTATGACTGGTTGCAGGGACCTGGCTATTGTGGGGTGAGTCCCTCAGTGATCACCCCACCCCTGAAGGGTGGCCTGGCATTTGAGAACCGGCACCTTTTTTGCTAGAAAAAATGCACTGGTCCTTCTAATTAAACTATAAATAGTTCTCTTAGTTATTTCCTTTCCCTTCCCCACTAGCTTTAGAAAACAATAAGAACAGCTTTTAATATTTCAATTATAGAATACTGATTCTGTTCGCTATGGCTGAATTATGAACCTGTCAGCACACCAGGTGTTTAATTAACTTCTTTAATTCTTTTTCTTCCTAAACTTCATACATATGAACCTATAATGATTGCCAAAGAATTTGGAGAACAATTTTCAGAATCATTTACCATTGCCCTCACTTGATCTAGCTAAATGTACAAGTCAGCAAAGGTCTGCCTAAAGTAGGTGCAAGGACCATGGATCCTTTATTCCCATGGACAGTTTTCAGGAGGAGTGGCACTGGATCTGTCCAAGTAGCATTTGCTTAAAATTCGAAGTTTGTGCTCTTTCTGTGAGCAAGATCTTGGGCTAGTACTCTGTCAGTGGTGTTTAAATGGTTTGTGTACTTTTGGTATTGTTTTTGCATGTTGATGTTTTAATTCGTGCTGTGGTTGTTCGTTTTATTATATTTTTACACCACTTGTAAACTGCTGCGGGCATGCCTTTAGTGTGAGGAAGCAATGTAAAAGCTTTTTGAACAAGTGAACAAAGGGAAGGCACACCCTTTGAAAATTAAAGTACAAATTGTGTGCCCATGGGCTTTACGTTTAGATGAGTTGTTTAAAAACTGCCTCCTTTAAGCCTTCACACCAGATTTTTCCACATAATGCTTTCCTTCTTTTAGATTTCTGAGGCGGTCTACTCTTCCATCAAATTTCGTTTCTCAGATATGTTGGAGAAACAAGCTTCTTCCACTTTGAGTCCTTGATATTATCAAACATTTCTTTGTTTTTATTACAATATTAAAGTTCAGAACAAGATGAAAAGTGCACACTTTCAGGGTAACATTGGTTAGAAGAGTAAACTAATAGTTAAAGCAGCTGGGCCCCAATGCTCAAAACTAAAAATAACACCGGTACAGTATGGCGAAACAACTCCCTAATGCTCAATGCTAACGGTATGCAAATATATGTGTGCTGCTAGCATTGAGAATTAGTGAGTTAAGGGGGAGGATTGTACCTGGGGCATACACACAAGACCTCTTTCTCACTGGTGGCCAGAATGCATGCTCACAAGCTTTCTCTCTTGCCAGTCATCAGGACCATGTGCCTTGCTTGCCTCTTGCAAAACAGGTGCAAGATTCCAAGTTGTAAGACTCTCCATGTACATTGCCAACGGCAATTTCAAAACCTACATGGGAGAAAAAGCATGCGCTACTCCACTTAAACATGAGAGCGACTTTTTGAACTGCTGCAACACCCACCATGTCCTCACCCCCTCCCTGCCCCCACCAATACCAGTCCAGAGTGGCTGCTGCAACATATCTGTAGGCTGAGAGGCTACCGGGACCAGGATAAGGCTACAGGAACCTTTGAATGGGAATATTGTGAACCTAACGCCTGCTCTGAGTTGGCATAGGATTTACAGCAATACAGGTGCCCTTCTTAGTTGCACTGTTTGCTGAGCATCACCGGGAATAGGAAATGACCTCATCTGCATCCTTTTAGACTACATTTACATGCTCATTGCACTGTTCTTTGGCAAGCTCGTTAGTTCCTGCGTTCCAAGCCTCTGCATATTCTGCAGTAGTAAATGAGGGCGCTAGTCCATAGCTAAAGGCCTCCAGCACCCACGTTTACTTCTGAGCATCAGACCTTAGGTTAGAACCAGAAGACCTAGGTTCAAATTCCACAGCAGTTCCTTGTGGCCTTGGGCAAGCCAACTAACTCTCCATTGCCTTGGGATGGCTGAGAATATCCCCAGTCAGGGCCTTTCATGGCAACCATCACACTTGTGGCTGCCCCTATAAGTATTTCAAAGCTTGGTATTCGTGTACAAGGGGAGCAACACAATGGTGTATTTCTCTTCCTCTACTTGCAAGAAAGCTGTCTTCTCAGGGTCTTAGTGAGAAGGGACATAGTAAAGTGCCTTGAAGGTGGGTGGCTAGCAGTAGACTGTTCCACATGTTTCTGTGTCTAGACATTTTCTTCCCTGTCCCCCTACTACTACTACTACTACTACTATAAATCACTTCTATAGCGCTACCAGTCGTACGCAGCGCTTTATAATTGAACATGAAGAAAGACAGTCCCTGCTCAAAAGAGCTTACAATCTAAATCAGGACAAACAGACAGGATCAATAAGGATAAGGGAAGGACAGACAGAAGGACACAAGGATAAGATAAAAGTGACAAGTCTGGAGTCGAAAGCAGCATCAAACAGGTAGACCTTTAGCCCGGATTTGAAGGCAGCCAGGGATGGAGCTAGACGTAATGGCTCAGGAAGCCTATTCCAGGCATAAGGTGCGGCGAGATAGAAGGAGCGGAGTCTGGAGTTAGCGATGGAGGAGAAGGGTGCAACTAGGAGAGATTTGCCTAGTGAATGTAGTTCTAGGGAAGGAGTGTAGGGAGAGATGAGGGTGGAGAGGTAGTGAGGTGCTGCAGAGTGAATGCACCTATAGGTCAATAAGAGGAGCTTGAATTGTATACGGAAAAGGATAGGGAGCCAGTGAAACAATTTCAGGAGAGGGCTGACATGGGCATAACGACTTTGGCGAAATATTAGTCGTGCTGCAGAGTCACTTCCCTCAGTCTCTCGCCCTTACTTGCACTGTGTCCTCTCCCATTCTCTCCCCTCACTCTCCTTTCCATCCCACTTCTTTTTCTTGCTAACCCCTTCCCCCTTCCCTGACATCTTTCCCTCCTTATTTATTTATTTGTAACTTGATATACCGCCTTTAACTGACAAACAGAGCAAGGCGATTAACAATAAAAGAAAAATTAAAGCGTTGAAAAAGAACTACAATGTTTTCACAAGAAAGGTAATCAAAGACACAAACAGAACCAAGCAATTCACAAGATTCAGACATGTCTTCCCTCTCCCAGATACTGATACGCCCAACCAGTGTAAGCTTGCTTAAATAACCAAGCCTTCAACATAGCCTAAAATTTCTTTGTATTAAGTTCACTGTGTAAAGGTAGAGGCATGGAAATACAATGTCATTTAGCTAGCATATATGTTTGTTAAAAATCAAGCAGACTCTGCTTGACTGGGTGATATTTCTTGAAAGGTTTATAGCTTTGAGCTCTCATAGCAGAAATACTGCATGGCATGAATCGCAAAGATAAGATATATGATACCACTTAGTGTAATAGACTTCCAACAGACTGAATTCATTTTTGGTATAAGATTCACCGAGCTGAGAAATGAGTTTTTCTAGAAGACTTTCAAACACTAGACACAGGCAGAGCAACTCAGAATAGTATATTTATGTTTTTGAACCACTTTATTTGATGTATCTTCCATTTCATTCACCAAAATACTACTACTACTACTACTACTACTTATCATTTCTAAAACGCTACTAGATGTACGCAGTGCTGTACACTTGAACATGAAGAGGCAGACCCTGCTCGACAGAGCTTACAATCTAATTAGGACAGACAAACAGGACAAACAAGAGATAAGGGAATATTAAAGTGAGGATGATAAAATAAGGGTTCTGAACAAATGAACAAGGGTTAGGAGTTAAAAGCAGCATCAAAAAGGTGGGCTTTTAGCTTAGATTTGAAGACAGCCAGAGATGGAGCTTGACGTACCGGCTGTAGAGATATAGTGCAAGGTTGAAAACCTAGAGCCTAGATTTGAGGCCTAAGGGTTTGCTTGCTGGATGACTTAGGTCAAGGAGAATGGCCTGTTGCTTAAAAGAAGTTTCTAATTACAGGACAGTTGGCAGTTCCCTATCAAATACCAAAATATATGTAAGAGAATAAACTTGGACAAAAATGAATACGATCAGAATAACACTATCTCCACCATGAAGAGAAAAATCAATAGTAGGAGTGTGAATATAATTCTATGGATCTAGAACACAGAATTGTATTATTATTCCAGATGTTTCAGAATCATACAATGGCCTTTAAAAAAAAAAAAAGAATTCCTATCCAAATGATAAACTTGAGATTTTCTTCAACCCAATTCTTGAAATCCTTAACAAATTATCATTTTTCTTGAAAAAGGTTTTGCACATTTAACAGCTTTGTTCAGAATGCAAGTATGTAGGGTTTCTTCTCTTCCACAATCTGGAGGTCCATCTTGGCTCAAAAGTGCAACGAGCAATTTTTTTTCTTTTTGTGCCAGATGCACAACGGGTAGTTGGATGGTACCCCCTGCTCCATGCTGCATCCCACATCCTTTTACTTCTTGGTTAGTTGGTTAGCAATCTCCTTCATGCTAGTAGCCTTCCATCTTTAATCTTGTTTAATGATAGCTTTTTACTCTGTCTCCTGTAGTACCAGGACTGAAGCAGCTGTAGTTAACCAGGTTCTGTTAGGATGGTAATTTATATGTTCTGCTGTATTAATCCTCCCCTTCTCCTGGCATTTAAATCATCAAAGTCTGGAAGTAGCAGAGGCTGTTGAGAAGCATTGCAATTAGTGCTTATACTGAATTTGTTAAGTATCTCAGACATAAGAGCAAAATGAATACAAGCTCCCTGAGGCTTTGTTGACTGTGGGAAGTGGTGTTTCCAAGGTAATCACTCCACAGAGCTCCCCTGGCAGAACTCTGCAGTGGGAAGGGCACACAAGCCAAGCCATATTTCCTGGAAACATAAAATGGTCATTCATTGATGACTTGAAGCATTTCCACTCTTTGTCTTAGGAGTTTTTTTTCTCCTGCCACATTATTTTGCTGGAAAATGTTATTCATTTGTCTACTTAATTCCTTTAACGTATGCTACATCCTGAAAATAATGCTTAATTTTTTTTATTATTGTATTTTTGGCTTGGCTGTTTCCTCCTGCTCCTTTGGGCTTCCATCTCAGTTAAAATTGGCCTCTATTGGACAACCACACCACAAGCCTCCATATGCCAGTAACCAGGGTATTTCTCTTATTTGTTGCAGTGATGGACCTTGGCTAGAAGCTATACCGTCCTTCCAAAATCTAATACACATGCATTATAGTTCCAGACAGTAAGGGGCCCTTTTACTAAGCTTTTTAAGCATCTATGAGTGCCCAACGCATGCCAAAATGGAGATACTGCCCGGCTAGAAGAAGAAATAAAACAGCCAAAATGACTAACAAAAACAAAAAACAAAAAAATCAAAACTAAAAAACAAAATATATTAAAAACATCAAAATTCAAAAATGATCATAAAATATGTATTTAAAAATCTAAATACATAAAAATTAAGAATTACATTAAAAAGACGACACTTTGGATGTAAAAATTAAGAAATCAACTTTATTAGCCAAACGGTAGCAGGGAGAAAGGGACTCGACACAGCTGTGTTTCGGCCGTACTGGCCTGCGTCAGGAGTCTTCTCACCGTATGTTGATTATCAATTCTATCCAATTGTGTAAGAAATATATATGTCAATTTATTAATGCTGTAGCACTAAATCATACTCGAAACAAAGTCGAGCGGAGAAAATCCGAGCAACAAAGACTGGTTTCTTCTGTTTTTTGTACTACGTTACTGCCCGGCTACCACATGGCTCTTGCAGTAATTTCATTTTTGGCGTGCGTCAATACGCATGTCCGAAAAAAAAATTTTATTTTCAGACGTGCTTATTAGAAGCGCGCCAAGTGGCATTTGACGGATGGAGGTCATTACCGCCTGGTTACCGCATGAGATTTTAATGCTAGGTCAATGGATGGTGGTAAGGTCTCAGTCCCAAAATGGAAGTGCGGCAATTTTCATTTTGCCAGACATCCATTTTTAGCAAAAACTTTAAAAAGGCATTTTTTACATGTGCGCTGAAAAATGATTCTGTGCACGGCCAAAACATGCGTCTACACTACCGCAGGCCATTTTTCGGTGCTCCTTTGTAAAAGGGTCCCTAAATGTCACCATTGAGCAATACCTAAATTGCCCCAGGGGCTATGAATGCTATCTCCACACTCCCACATTCCTGCTGACCCAGAAAGTAAAAATCGACCCAACAAATTGAATCCTTCATGGCATTGCACAATGTTGGCCCAAGCAACTTCTAACTTTAGACTACAACAAAGATGGCAAAATGCCTATGGAAGATACCTCTGAATCTGACAAAGAGGACTCTGGTCCTCAAAAACTCATGCCTCAATAAATTGGTGTAATAAATTTATTGAGGCATGAATTTTAAAGATTGTTTTTCAACTCTGCCTTGACCGACCAGTGCACTTAGGGTCTGTATTTTCGAAAAAGATTGTTTAACTTTGATTGTGTATCACAACAGATTAACACAGCTGCTACTCATTTTAAAGCCTAATCTTTCAGTGTCACACAGATTATTGTCTGCAAAATCTTGCACCACTAGCCAAAGGTTCATTTTCAAGCAGCAACACTACCACAGAGAATGAAAAAAATATAATTTAGAAAACAGAATAAAGCAAAATCACTAAGAGGCTCTTTTACTATTAAGCAGTTAGTGAGGGTTTTACTGCAGACCCACACTAATGGCTACCATGTGTTAAAACCAGCAGCACAATAATGACAAAACCCACACTAGTTGCCAAGTAGGGGCGGGAGCCAGGTGTAACCTGGGCAGGTTAGGGGATTAGCCAGCTGTGACAGCTAGCACTTGGGTCGCTACTGTGCACTGCTCTTACAAAGGCTAATAACATGGTTGCAGTTACCCCTGCCTCAAGAGGAGGAGCTAATTGCAGCAATGCAACCGGAAAATGCAGTGAGGCCACTTCGGCAGTTGATCCTCCTCTCTACTTCCCTGTGATCCGATTACCCCTCAGTATAGAGGTCCCCCTCCATTCTGATTCCCACAATAGAGGCTCACTTCCATTCCTATCTCCCTTCAATAGAGGCCACCCTCTATTCCAATCTCCCCAATAGAGGATTCTCTTAATTGTGATGTTCCCCAGCTCCTCCCACCATAAAACAGCAGTCAGTGGAAACCCTGCCCCTTCTGATAGTCTCACAGTACCCTGACCTTGCCCTGTGGCTCTTGGTGCAAAATATTGCCCACTGACCCTAGCAGTAGTCTTGCAGTAATGCCACTAGGGGCTAGGGGTCAGCCTTCCATGTAAGGGCAATTATATGGAAGGCTGATCCCTAGTGGTAGTACTACAAGACTACTGCTAGGGGTCAGTGGGCACCAATTTGAACCTGAAGCCAGACAGGGTGAGAGCAAAGGGGGGCTATCCTCAGGTAAGTCCAGGGGAACTGGGCGGGTGGGGAGGACCAATGTGCTGTTAGGGAAGAGCTATCAGAAGGGGATGGGTCTTCAATCAAATGCTATGGTTAAGTGGGAGAAACTGTGGTGGGGGGGGATTGGAACAGAGAAAGGCTTCTATTGGGGGGAATCAGAGCACAAGGGTCCTCTTTTGGGGGGAATCAGAATGGAAGGTGGGTCTCCTGGGGGATCTAATCAGAGGGGGCTGGGTTGGGCGTTGTCAGATCAGGGGGCATGTGTTGGGTGGTGCAGCATGGTGGCTGTGTTTTGCCATTTGGAATGGCCCGTTACAACGTTACATGCAGTGTCAGCGTAAATGCTCTTGCACTAGATGGTATTGCACATACTATGATGGAACAACTGTCAGCCTTGTGTGGTAAATGCGGGGCAGATGCTTGACACACCCCTTGCATTTACTGCACATGCTTTGCAAGAACCGTGCTCTAGTTTTTGCAAATAACGTATGATAAGTGCAAAAAAATTCTGCTCTTTGGTAAACCAGCCCCTAAATTTACCTCTGCAAACAAATTGATCATTATCAGAAACCTGTCCTGATACCACCCTCATCTGTCCTGTGAATAGAAGAGCAAAAGGAGTGGGAGTGACCAAAAAGAAATGTGTTCCAGGAGGAATTGTTCATAAAAACTGTATTGATGAACACAGATTCCCAAATTGGAAGTACATGAGCTTTGTAGACTTCAATAAAGTTTTTAGCAGCGTTCCTCCTGAAACACATTTCTTTTTGGTCACTCGTACTCCTTTTGCTCTTCTTTGGTATTTTGTGGGGGTGTTTGGGTTTTCTGTCCTACGAATAAACAGATAATAAAAAGCTGTAGAATGATCTTCTTTGGATAAAATTGGACAGAAGACTTCTGATCAAAATTAGCAGAGGAAGGAGAAGAGTCTAAAAACAGGCAAAAAGTCATATGTTGCTTCAATAGAAGATAAAGGTGGATAATGATTGCTTTCAAGCAATGTGGACTACAGACTGTACATCATCCAACAGAGCAGGGCCAGTGGTTCAAGGGCTTGAGATTCCTTTTATCAAGACATACACACCAGCACGTATTCATACTTCTTTGCTGCACTTGCCTGACATTTTAGACCCTTTACTCAGTTTACTAAAATCCTACAGCAAGTCCTAAGGGGAGGAGGAGATGTTTAAGAGGCCCTTTTACTAAGTCGCACCAAAAAATGGCCTGCGCTGGTGTAGGCGCGTGTACTGGGTGCGCGCAGGTCCATTTTTCACTGCCTGAAAAAAAAAGACCTCTTTTTTTGCCAAAATGGACGTGCAGCAAAATAAAAATCAGCGCCTGTCCATTTTGGGCCTGAGACCTTACCGCCACCCATTGACTTCGTGGTAAGGTCTCATGCGTTGACCGGATGATAATCGTCAGTGCGTGTACACTGTTGATTACACCCGGTTAGCGCCACGCGGTAGAAAATAGAAATTATTTTCTGCCCCGCGTTTTGGACACGCGTCAAAATTAGAATTACCGCCCGGGGCACGCGGTAGCCGGGCAGTAGTTCTAATTTGACAGACGTTGTACACATGTAGGCACCTGCGTGTCTTAGTAAAAAGGGCCCCTTAATGGTGGAGACTGTATTCCATGGCTGAGAAAAGGGACCAGGCAGGCTTAGAAGCCTTGTGAAACACGGTTACATCAAAAGTCTTGCATGTGAAGGCACCTTTGTGGTCCTTTTTTGAACTCGGAATGCAAATATTTTGACTTGTTAGAATTCCAAAATGTTTCTGTGAATATATTTATGGACTGAGGCAAACTATGCAAAATTGAGATCATAATAACAGACTTCCATCAATATGATCCCACTGATTATTCAAGACTTCATAAGCAGCATGTACGACACATATAAGATTCTTCGGTAGAAGCCATGTTCTTTTGAAGCTTTGAATTTGAGCTAGCTCAGAAAGTCTCTGATATCAATATAAGAAGCAGGTGTAGGAACAACTTAACAGGCAACGGAGTAATTCACTTTTAGTAGCTATGAGAACATCTGATCAACATATGTTTAACGTCTAAAAGTTATAAATCTTAGTCACTGTACCAACCAGGAATTTACAGAAATCATAAAAATAGAAAGTAGGGATCTTACTGCCCCTGTTTCTTTTTCTTTATATCCCTGGACATTTCTCTGTTGTTGTTGGTTTTGTTGTTGTTGTTGTTGTTGTTGTTGGTTTTTTTGTACATCACACTCCTATTCAAATGGTGAAGACATGTTTTGTAATCTTTATATGATATCACACTGCCAGGCTGAGCTCTGATCTGAAGCCATTAGGTGTAAATATGAGAACATGATTGGATAAAACATATAGGGAATTATTTACTAAGGGCCCCATTTAGTAAGGTGTGCTAGCGTTTTTAGTTCGCTGTGTAGACACTCATAGTAATATTAGAGGCATCTACACGGTTAGTGCATGCTAAAAACGCTAGCCTCTAGTGTGGCTTCGTAAACAGGGCTCTAAGAGTTAGTATGCACTGTCTGCCATAGACCACAGTTTATTCCAGTGGGCCCTGCAGCAGATAGCATATGTGCACATTGGTAGCATGTATTAGCCATTAGTAAATGACCCCCATGGCTGGGAAACAGGAAAACTGAATCAGAAAAATCAATAATTTAAACTATTATGGATTTTGTTTTCATAAAATATTGCTTTTCTTTATGCAGCTATTTGTAGATAGAGAATATACAGCCTAAGTACTTATACATCATGCTTGCTAATGTTCTTAAATGTCACAACACTGAACAGCCTCTCTAAGGATTTTAAGTATATAGCTGTCAGTGAATAAAAGGCAAACTCATTTTCTGTTCTCCTATAGTGCTGCTATCAATCAGTTTTTATTGACTTCATGTCATTGTTAAATAAATTTGAAAATTGTAGTTTAAAGATTCTGCCCAACAAACAATTCATTACCTAGGCCTTTGCTGCTTTTTAATTAAGCTATTGGCAGACTGAGACCAGTCATGGTGCTTATAAAGTCAGGAATTTGTGCCTAGCAACTGTAGCCCACATGTGTGTAATGCCCTGTTAGACAGGGATTACTAAAAGGTATAGTATCCCTGGTATGAGTCACTGAGGGGAGTGACTGGGAGATCCTTGGGTGGGAGGAAGCCGAGCCCATGGGGAGTGGTTTTGAAACAAAATGCAGAAAGACAGGGCCCTGGTACTAAAGCTCCTTGTGACTCTGGGCAAGTCACGTAACCCTCCATTGCCCCATGTAAGCCGCATTGAGCCTGCCATGAGTGGGAAAGCGCGGGGTACAAATGTAACAAAAATAAAGAGTGATGGGGGGGGGGGAGTTTGGAAAGAGATAAGCTAAGGTTTTGCCCTTTAGAGGGGTTTGGGGGTTTTCTTTTTGGTAGTCTAAATGTTTTTTGTTACCTGAAAGTCCCGGCCAATAGACCTGAAGGAGTTAGGGGAGCCCTGCTGAAAAGAGTGCAACCACTGTCTGTAAAGGAGAGAGCTACTCCTCAAAGTGGCAATTGGAAGATTAAAAGTTGAACGGGTGGACGGAGAAGGGTCCCTGCCCAGCAGCAGAGGCAATGGAGCCAGGAAGAGCTCAGTCCCTGGTCCAGAGTGGATCGAGAGAGGGATCACCACTGGAAAGGGCCAGACATTGAGGGGTCTGAACCCATTAACAGAGATTTGATTGGCAAAAAAATATACTTCACCATTTGTCACATTGCTTTACCCCTGTAGGCTCATTTATTTATTTATTTATTTATTTATTCATTCATTCATTCTTGCTCAAATATTTATACTAAGTTAATCTTTACATATGGGTACATATTCATGTAACATTCTCTACACATGTTTTTATCTCACAGATTTTATTTTTATCCTCCATATCTCATGTGATTGTATTCATTGTTATTTTATGTGATTGTATTTATCATTTTTATTTGTTGTGTCTTAGACTCCTGATGCAGGCACTTTGCTGAAACACGGTGCTATGTCGAGTCCTATTTTAGTATTGATTAAAGATCTTTACTTCATCAATACATCTCCTGGGATTGTTTGGAAGAGTCCTATTGTCCATGCTGCTCCCTTTTCTTGACTTTGTCCTGTTGTAGCAGATCCCGTTTCTCCACCTTGGTGGTCGTTTGTATTTAACGTTTGCCCCAGACATTTTTGCTTTGTTCTAGTAAGGCAGAAAAACATCCAAAGTTTGGGAATGTCCAAATCCAGCCCCCTTGTGATTGAGACGCACTGCATATAAACTGCATAGAAATGGGTTTAAAAAATTGCAATTTGGACAGTTTGGCAAAACAAAAAAAAAAAGGTCCTTTTGCCTCTTTGTGCTGCTTTCTGGACATTTTTCTGTTTTGAAAATGAGCCCCATGATATATGTCTTTTGTATTTTGGTTTGGCTGTCACTGTGTCAATGGTTTGTGATCTGGTTGTTTTGGATATTTGGGCAACAGGAAAAAGTGGGTGATGGACCACGGTTTCCAGAGATAAGAGACAATCTTGAATTGAGAAACTATTTATTGATAAAAGACTCGACACAACGCTATGTTTCGGCCGCAAGGCCTGCTTTAGGAGTCTCAATATTTTACATTAATGGACTTCAGGATTCCAGATGTGAAGTACTTTCAAATAAATCAGGTAAAATGGTCTTGAGTGTTAAATGAAGAACAAAAAATGTATGGTGTAATGAAAAATGCCAGGACATCAAAATAGAAAATCTATAATACTAGCAACATACTTAAATGCGACTAGCAGAAATACAAAAACACGGTGACTTACTGTGGCTGCTCTTAAATGCATGGTTCAAAAAATGATATAAACCAAAGAATGTACCATACAATCTGAAGACAACTACAATAAAGAAAAATAACCCTAACGTCAAGCAGTCAGTTCTATGCTGTTTAAAGTGCTAAATAAACTGCATCGGGGGGGGGGGGGGGGGGGGGGGGGGGGGGGGGAGGGTGTTCTGCTGTTAATCTCTGTAATGTTGACAAGAGATAAGAATTGTCTGCTGCAAGTCACAGAAGTTGGAACTACACCTATAAACAACATAGAGCAGATGCAGCATAATTAAATCGTTGATGAGTGTTTCTTTGTCCCGATAGCCATCACCAAGAAACTTTTGCGGGAAAATTAGGGTCTCTCATGATGGCTATGTACTTCTATGACATTCTGCCAGCAGGGATTGCTCCTGCCTCAGGGTTCATCCACTGTGCAGCCTCCCCTGCCCGACCTTAACACATCAATTCTGTGACTCCAATGCACCTCCAGCCCAGTGGCCCCAGAGGACAAGACTTAACCTGCACTGTCACCAGCATTGTAGCCAGACCATAGATTAGCCACTAAACCACCCAGTCAAATGAATTGCTTTCAAGCAACTGAAATTTTACTTGTCCGACTCCATTATGACACAAATATTTCTCTCTTTCTAATAAAAGCAGCTGCTTTGTTCAGAAACAGAGGTCCTTTGTCCTATGAGAAAGTTTTCATCTCTGAGTAATGGGAGAGCAAGAACCCATTTTATATCTTGGGGACATATCTGTGCTTGTTAAATGATCGTTCTCAATGACATTGATAAACCTAAATTCATGTGGGTCTTTGGAGAGACAATATCTGAAAAAAAAAGTGCAACTGGATACTAATGATTGCAAAAGCTAGTATTCAAGAGACATTCATTTATTATAAAGAGAATATATATAATGATTTGAAAAAAAACATTGATAACAATCACCCTACTGTGGGGTGTCAAACATAAGGCCCATGGGCCACATCTAATCTGCAAGGTTGTCCTGTCCATGTTTCTCTGGTGATATCATTCTGCAGGGAGCAAGAGAGCAGCAATTGTATTCATGCTAAGCCTGGTTCCATGTCTGAGAAGTTCACTGGTTGCCTGTAATAGTTCCTGCTGCTATGGTATGTGTTTCCCTTCTTCTTCTTATCCTGTATTTTCTACAGTGGCAGCTGCTTTCACTGCTGGTCCTGGCCTGGTTCTGTTCTTCGCCACAGCAGCTGCTGCCTCATCCTCCCCTACTTTCGGTGTTTAAGCAGTAAAGTCACAGATTCACATCAGCCTTCTGCCGCCTCCCTGCACAACTCCTGCTATTGAAGCTGTTCCTAGTCTAGTTCAATGTTGGGTCTCTCCTCTGGCTCTTCCCCAGCCACCAATACTGAGGAAGGGACTGGCCTGAGGGTGTCTTTTACTAAGGCACGCTCACGTTTTTAGCGCGCGCTAAAATTTAGAGACACCCACAGAAATGCATTGGCGTCTCTAGCGCTTGCACAAAAACGTGAGCGCGCCTTAGTGAAAGACCCTCGAAATGTCTCTGCTTCTCCCAACTCAGCTCCACTCAGAGCTGTTCTGCTTGTTTCTTGGAGCAGAGAACGAGAAAGTTGCTGCAAAAGTCCAGCATATTAAAACCCGGTTTCTGATCCAGAGCCATGGGAATCTTCTTCTTCCCTGCCCAGTGATAGTGGAGACAGAGAACGAGGGGAATCCCAAGCCTCCAATAGAACTGCAGGAAGCCATATATATTTGCACAATGCGTGATATTTAAAATAATGTGAATCTTGCTATCTGAAGGAACAAGGGAAATGTGTGGTGAGACTGAGGAGTGCCTCAGGTTGGGGTTCAGGTGATGGGGAAGATATGGAGGATCTGAGAAGTTGAACTGGTGGGTGGACAAGCAATATGACAAGAGAAATGAGAATGGTTGCCTTGTCACTCCTTCCCCGGTAATCCCCTTTCAAATATTGTATTTTATTTTCTATTGATCACAACATTGAAATGAGTTTGATGCTCTGTAATCCGTCCAAGTTTCCAAGTTTATCAAAATTGATATACCACCTAATATAGGTTCCTAAACATGCCCCAAACTATTTATTCACCGAGATTTGTACTGGTAACTATTATTGAATTCTGACAGTCCCTTGTATATTTGCTCCTGCCCTAGGCTGTTCCCATGCAGCTCCCACTATAATCCATGTTTTTAGCACTTGCCAGTCTCCTTTTCCATTTCCCACAAATAGTAACGGCAGTGCTCTATTTTGCTTAATTCCTCCTAGACACAAAACAGAAGTCTTTCAACATCTGTTGATAGTCTTGTATGTCCAATAAAGTCATTTGTTAGTTCAGTACTTTCAACCTGCCAAAATAATCAGATGCTAACCTCATCCATCCTATGTCAAAGCATTAGATCAAGCAGCTATTAAAAGCATCCAGCTCTCTCTAGGAAACTCAAACCGGTGGGACAACAAATGCATTCACACAAGAGATGCATCCAGAAAATTCTCAAAAAGAGTTTAAATATGTCACCACCCACTTCCCTGCATATTTACACATTCTTATGGCTGTGAAGTACAGTTATCTCCTGGGCAAGCACACCTATCATCCACAATTTAAAAGAACTCCGAGGGAATGATGTATTCTGGTTCGGTTTTTAATTCATGCTGTGTACCATAATTTGAGATCCTTTTTGCTTATAAAAATTTGGTAAATGTTTTAGCAACCACATCCCATGCAATAAAGAAAAAACAATTGTAAACTGGCAATGACTATATCCCCCCCCCCCCCCCCCAAAAAAAAAAAAAGTTCCTCAGTGCTAGACAGTGAGCTTTAGTCAATTTCATGGCTTTGTTCCAGTTCTGTACAACTGCATCTACAGAATGTAGAATAAATTAAACTTGTAAGGTCACACAGTAAGGAGAAGAAAAAAGTTCATTGTAAAATTTTAAAAGGGGAAAAAAAAGTTGATATCCAAGAGAAGGGTTAGAAGGAAAATGATAAGCCTGTGCATGCGAGGGCCCGACATTATTGCCTGGCACAATGGAAGGGCTTATTTTCAAAACCTGCTAAGTCCATATTAGTTGAATTGGACTTAGAGGGTTTTGGAAATAAGCCCTTCAATTTCTGAACCTCTGCTTAACCCCTAGCTTCCAGCATCTGACCTTGAAGGCAGGTGTGAAGGTAAGATGAAGCAGAACATGAGCTCCAATCAACATCTGCCCGCTCTTTGGCATGATCAGGGGTAATTTTCTGAAATAAAAAGGGCTCCAGGGTAGGGCCGACAGGGGGTGAGAAGGGGAGAGATGGCCCACCATCCACTTCAGTTACAATGAGACAATAACCTTATAAGCAGCATAAAATCTGTATTATTGTTTTGGGATCTTGCCAGGTACTTGTGACCTGGATTGGCCACTATTGGAAACAGGATACGGGGCATGATGGACCTTTGGTCTGTCCTAATATGGCAACACTTACGTTCTTATGTTCTTAGGACTAAAATCTGCACAGCAGAGTCTTTTCTAAAATACCACCAGATTTGAGCTTGTTTCGAGACCTAGACATCTCAATTTTGATCTCTAAGTTCCATGTAAATGGGGACCTGCATGGCATGAATACTGATTTATTATGTATGAATCTAAAGGCCCTTTTTACTGAGGTGTGCTAGCAATTTTAGCACACGCTAAGCATTTGCATGCACTAACCATGTAGATGCCCATAATATTCCTATGGGCATCTACACGGTTAGCGTGTGCTAAAAATTAGCACATGCTAAAAATGCTAGCGCAGCTTAGTAAACAGGGCCCTAAATATTAAGAGATTACAACAACAAAGCAATCTTTTTTGGCTTCATGAAATAAAAAAGAAAATAATTAATAGTAAGCGGTATAAAGTAATAAAAACAATAGACCCTAAAACAATAAGATCAATACACAATTAGTAATAATATCAGTTGAACGTAGAATAATTTTGTCAAAGTGCGGCAAAGATTTGGATCAAAGCAGAATCTTTAAAGATAATTGTATCAACTAAGGTTGCATATAACATAAATATTTTTAAAATAAAAACAATCTGTTCTTCTTGGTTTACATCTGAATTGAATACACGGAAACAGGAGTGTAGAAAACTAGAGAGATCTTGGCTACAGTCTGGTTTTGACGGTAATAAATTGAAATGGAGAGAAAATATTACACTTTAGAAGAATGAAATGTTCTTAGCTAAGAAATCATCCTATGCTAAAAAGATTAAACAATGTGGTAACAAAGTTCGTGATCTGTTTAAGCCTGTAAACCACTTTTTATTTCTTTTATTTTTTAATAGTATCTTTACTGAGCAAACAAACAGTATACAAACCAAGAAACTCCAAAGCAATGATACATGTATTCTGTTTCCCTATACTCCACACAACATCTTTCTACAGTTTGTGTTAACACTATTTACCTTACTGAATCCCTTCGTTCCCCTCTACAGACTCTGTTACGGCGATACAATACAATAAATGATCCCAAATGTACCTATCCTAAAGACCAAAGAAAAAGAAACAACATGGCTAACTTTTCTGATATATAAAGCTGCTGGGTCCCACTTTTTGTTTTACTCTACCCTGCAACCTAGTCCCCTCTTCCCCTCTCTCACAGTTTACCCCCCACAGTCACAATGCAGCATATCTTTGCCGCAGTGCACAATATCTGGATCTCCTCCTCCATCCAAAAAAAACATAAGATGCCCCTTGTGTCAATCAGCAGCGCCATCAGTGCAAATTTCTGTTGTTCTGGTGAAAGATGTTGCTCCACCAAAGACTTCTCAGTCCCTATTATCAGTAACCCATAAATCCATTGTACTGGTATCTGGGTGAGCCTCTCAATATTGTCCTTGTCCAGTGATCACTCAATATGGGGCATTTGGCCAATATATGCACTAACATTCCTTTCATCTGTTTACATTTCACACATTCCTCTCCCTCCCATAAATCTACCCTAGCCCCATGACAGCGTGGGGGAGATGGAACGTGAGCGCACACGATAGGACCCGAAAGATGGCGGTGATGGAGGTATATACGCTTGCTATAAAATCTTATATTGCACTTCCTGTAAGGTTGCGTTTGCACTGCTTTTCACTGAATTGATAAAACCTGGTCTTCAAGTCAAGTTCTAGTACTTCCGCCTCAGTCCTCATCTATTGAGTTAGCCAAAGTTAGGTCTTGCTTCTCTCAATATTGATCTTCATTCCAACCTGTTACAATCTTTATTTAACCAAAATCCTTACTTCAATGAATATGACCACATCAGTAATGGACCCAATTCCATCCCATCCCATTAGTTTAAGATCTCTATCCATAGTTTTCTTCCAATGACCCTTGCCATGGTCAGCCTCAGCTTGAGTTCTGGATCAGTACCCCCATCCTGAAAGAAAACTGTTGTCTAGCAAATATTCAAAAAGCCAAATCTGGATCCTGCTGTTCCTCTTAATTACAGGCCCATATCCCACGTATACTTTCTATCAAAATTAGTAGAAAAGAATTTAGAACAGGATATTTATTTATTTATTTATTTATTATTTATTGCATTTGTATCCCACATTTTCCCACCTATTTGCGGGCTCAGTGTGGCTTACAATACACTGTGAATGATGGAAATACAATTTGTTGCAGTACAATTATGGGTTACATTGTGAAGAGTTATGGGAAGACAAAGTCAAGGTCAAAATATCATTTGGGGAATAGAACAATGGAATGTAACAATGGGGAATTGATAGGGTGATAGAACAATAGCAAGAGAACATTAGGGTATAACAATTTTATCTGTGGGTAGAGTTTTAAGTGTGGTGAGAATACGGGGGAAGAGAACTCAGAGGAGAGTGTATTGATGCATTTCTATTAGTGTGTATACAGTACAGAGATGGTTCTTGCATCTTTTCTTATTGAAATTCATAGTGTCATTGACACTGGTCGCTTGGCCTTCACAGTTTCTCTTGATATCACCACAACATTTGACCTCATGGAACACCAGCTTCTTTTGACTTGAAATTGTTCCGTTTCTTTCTTCAAGGTCACTGGCTCCAAGTCTCCATGCCTTTCTCTACAACTAGACCTCAGGCTTATTGTGTAACCTTTTTAAACGTTCCCTTGCTAGGCATATTCAGGATTTTAACATCTGTGCATATTATTACATGGATGACATTCTATTGGTTTATTACACCTTTCCAAACTTTCCAGACCAAAGTCCATTTGGTTGTTGTCTTCTGTACAGTGCTACGTATGCCTAGTAGCGCTATTGATATGATAAATAGTAGTAGTAGTAGTTGATGCTGTAGTCTCTTGGTTGCACTCTCACCACCTAGTGCATGACCGCAAAAAAAACATACCTTGCTGGATTTGGGGTCATTCTGCTCACCCTTCTTTTACTTTTATTTGGTCACCCAATGCACCCAGTAGATTCTTTCAAGTATTTGAATATGATATTTGACTATAAGTTGACTTTCACTCAACAGGTTTCCTCAGTGGTCAAAAATGGCTTTTTTGTTTTGTATCAACTGCCTTCCATTCATAGTCACTTTGATGATTCAACCTTACATGTTGTCCTTCATCCACTTGTTATCTCATGTCTCGATTATTGCAGTGTTATTTATGCAGGTATTACCCAAGCAAACATAAAAAACTACAGACTCTTCACAATACTGCAGTCCATTTTCTCTGCCAAGCCAAAAGATTTGACCATGCGGCACCTCTTTTGTTGAAGAAGCACTGACTTCTGGTCCATTATCATATCCAGTTTAAGATCTTGATTCTAACTTTAGAGTAGAGACTCGCGCGGGAACGGGGTTTGCGGGAATCCCGCGGAACCCACGGGATTCCCGCAGGGACGGAAGCAGTTCTGCGGGGATCCCGTGGGGACGGAAGCAGTTCCTGTGGGGTTCCCGTGGGGACGGAAGCAGTTCCTGTGGGGTTCCCGTGGAAGTGTATGCTGCACTTGCGCCAGCCTCTCACCTACCGAGTACCAAGTTCTTTGAGTGCTGTCTCCTCCTCCTCCTTGCTTTAACAGCAGAGATGTGGAAAGCCTCCATTAAGGAGGTGGTAGAGATACAAATGGTGACGAAATTCAAAAAGGCATGGGATGAACACAGAGGATCTCTATTTAGAAAATGGAAGTTATAAAAAACCATAAACTTAAATGGCTGCATGTGCGTGGATGTGTCGTGTGACACTTACATGGTGACTCTGGCTGTGATGAACTAGGGCCGATACCGGGAGACCTGTACGGTCTGTGTCTCATATATGGCAATCTGGTTTTCGATGGGCTGGAAAGGGTTTAGACAGCAACTTTAGTGGCTGGAACATGAGGACAGTTCTGGACAGACTTTTACGGTCTGTGTCCCGCAAATGAAAAGATGAATAGGCTGGAGTGGGCTTTGAGGGCAACTCCAGCAGTTGGAACATAAGGATAGGGCCAGGCAGACTTCTATGGTCTATGTCCCAGAAACGCCACAGAAAAACCTTAATCACGTATATAATATCACAGTCATTGTTGATTTAATCATGAATTGATAATGATTGTGACTATTGGGCAGTCTGGATGGACCGATCCGGTATTTATCTGCTGTCATTTACTATTACTATTAATCCTCTCTGCTTCTGGGCTGATGCGCAGACCTCAGCTCTGACATAAGCATGAGCATCAGATGTCATCTGACCTACTGGCGCATGCATGTGGTGATCTCTTAGCACACAGTGCCAGTGAATCAGAGAAGTCTTACATGTGCGCACCAGAGTGTTCCAACTTCCGTTCCTTCCTTGCCTGCAGTGCTGTGGCTCAAACCCAGAGACTGAGAGAGCTGACAGGAATTTTGTTTAATGTACCATTAAATTCTTGTGGGTGAGGACAGGTTAAATTCTTGCGGGGACGGGCAGGGATGGGTAAGATTCCCCGTGGGGACGGGCGGGGATGGGTTAGATTCCCCACGGGGACGGGTGGGGATGGGTTAGATTCCCTGCGGGGATGAATGGGGACGGGTTGGATTCCAGTGGGGACGGGTTGGATTTCTGTCTCCGTGCAACTCTCTACTTTAGAGCTCTCCGTGATGGTTACCTGTTCTATCTGACCTTTTCTAACTATTCTATACTTATCTGCATGCACTCTTCATTTGCTAAATGATCAGCAGTTGATCTTTCCCCCTTCAAGGCCCATTTGGAATCAACAAGGCATTCACCTTTCTTTTGCCTTTACCCCTTGTGGAATTTATTACCTTTGACCCTACGGTCGAACTTGGTCACCCACATTTGAGAGCCGCCCTGAAATTGCATTTGTTGCAGCAGACATTTGGAGAGCCATGGTTAGAGCTCAGGTGATCATGGAGGAACCCTACAAAATCCTTTACACAGTGTGCATGTTCTTTTTTTAATGACTGCTTTTTCATATGATAATTGGATTTCTTTTCACTTCTTATTAATATATTTTTAGTTTTGTAAACCACTTTGACCTACTCATTAGGTGAATGTGGTATAGCAAATTCTAGATAAATGATAAATAAATAATAAAGAACTTTCATCATCTTAGTTAATTGAATGTGGTGCTCCCCAGGGCTCTCCTCTGTCTCCTTTTTAATGTTTTCTTTAGTTCATTGGGAGGGGGGGGCACCTGAGTCCATGAGTTTGAAATATTGAGGGGACTCCAAAGGGATAGGAGCACCAGCAACACACACAGCACTAGCAAAGAACACAAGGAAAAAGGGACTGACAGATGTTCCTATAGGAAACACAAGGCTGTGCCACCGGCAGTCAAGGATAAAGGAAGCCACACAAGAGAACACTCTAGGCTGTACCATACAGCACACAAGGGAAAGGGAAAGCCACCTAAGAATACACAATGCTAACCTCACAACAAACAGGGATAAAGGGACCTGCTACATAGGAATACACAAGGCTGTGCCACACAGCACTCAAAGGTAAAGGGAATCCACACACAAGAATGCACAAGGCTGGCCTCACAACATACAGGGATAAAGGGAACTGCTATATAGGAATACACAAGGCTGTGCTACACAGCACTCAAAGGGAAAGGTAAGCAAACAGAGAACGTTGCCTTAACACACACAGATCAGATAAGGAGCAGTGCTCACCAGAAACAGGAGACAGACACAGCAAAGAAGGAATAAAAGCAGGCTAAAAGGAAGGGCTGCTTCTAAAACACATCAGAAAGAAGCAGAGCTTACACTGCAGTCAAAGGTTTAACACAGAGGAAAGGGAAACTTAAACAAACCAACAAACTGGAACAATACAAGGGACAAGCTTACCACAAACAATACAACACCAGCCAAGCAGAGAATAGACCCAGGTGCAGTGTAGTGAGGCAATCAAGCACACGCTGGGAACACCCAGCACTCACACAGAATCTACAAGTTACGAGGAGAGAAAGCAAATCTCCAACGTAAACTGTCACGATCCCAGGCTTTAAACAGTCACGAACTCTGGAACAGTGTGAGCCCTTGGCCTACTGTCGTCGAGCGGCAGCAGGAGGCAAAATCCCCCCAAGCAGGACTAGACTAACAAGCTTGGCTTGGCTGGAACCGGATGCTGGGAAGGAATTGGCTTGACTGGAACAGGATTCAGGATACTGGAACAGGATTCAAGATACTCAAAAAAGCTTGGCAGGAACAGAAGCTGAAAGCAAACAGGGCAGAGACAAGCAGGAAGGGGACTGGAGCTGAAAACAAACAGGGCAGACATAAGCAGAATACAAAGCTGACCCCCACAGACAAACAACAGAACTAAGGCTGAAGCTGAGGGTAGAGGGGACTAGAGCAAGCAAGGCAGACTAGGCAGGACATAAAGCTGACCCACACAGACAAACAGAGAAGAACAGAAGCAGAAGTGTACAGAGGCACCCTAAACAAGAAATCAAGACAGAAGTACCCACGGGCACACAGACTATGAACAAGGCAACAAGAAATCAAGACAGAAGTGCCCACGGGCACATAGACTACTACTACTACTACTATTTAGCATTTCTAGACTAGAACAAGGCAGAAGTGCTACACTGCACACGGACTAACCTGGAGACTTCTGGCATTGCAAAGGCACTGAATGAAAGTGCACCACTTCCTTATAAACAGGACAGAGGCAGGAAATACACACTGAACACCAAAGTGAGGCTTGAAACACACAGGAAGTGGAACCCTACAGGACAGAGGCAGGAAATACATAGTACCCAAAGTGAGGCTTGAAACACACAGGAAAGAAACAATGTAGACAGTAGCCAGATCAGCAGCTGAGCATCAGAATATAAGGTGAGTCAGAGAGGGATTACGACAACCGTCGTTACATAAGCACAGTGTGCACTAGCACAAACAGAGAGTAAGGAAAGCTGGCTTCAGCTGACAGCAATCAACACTAAAGCAAGAGAGATAAGGAGAAGTAGGCGTAAGTAGATCAGGCTTCTGACGTCTGCTGCTTCAGCCGTCAGCTCAGCCCCTGACAAGCCAATCAGGAGCGAGTCCCAAACATTCCCCTGCCTGTCTAGCAGAATCATAACATCGGTAGTGTGAATTTATGTTCAAAGAACGTAGTAATCTTATCAGTTTATGTATAATAATCAACGAGGATAAGTATGATAGGATGTTGGTATGAATTGCCTTGTATACAAGGCCTAGAATTTTAAACTATTCTATACTAACTGAATGGGGAGTCAATGGTTCTTCATGAGTAGCAGTTTTGCAGAATCAAATCAGCATACATGGCCAGCTGTATTTTTTTAAGTGTTTGTAATCATTTCATATTATACATTGTTATTCCTATATAGATAGAAATACAGTAATCAAGCCTCGAAACTAATTAGGCCTGGATCAGTGTCTTACTCTATGAAGTTGAAGCAAAAATTTAAAAAAATCATTCTTTACTACCAACGAAATCTGTGTGGGTAATGACAATTGATAACCCAATGTTACTCCAAGATATCTGAAAGAGTCAACAACTGAAATAGTTTTTTTCCAAACAGGGATGGAATCAGCGATGGTTTGTTCAAAGTGGCCAGTGAGCCAACATGCAGTGGTTTTATCCAGGTTAAGAACCAAACGGTGACTGACATCCAATCTGCTACAGCTTCTAAGCAACTCTGAATTGGCGGAGATCAGGATCAGAAAAATTTGTATAGTGAAATAATAAAATATCATCTACATAATAGAAAGTGCTAATGCAGTGGTTCCCAAACCTGGTCCTAGAGGAACCCCAGCCACTCAGGTCATCAGGATATCTACAATGAATATTCATGAGAGAGATTTGCATTCACTGCCTCCACTGCAAGCAAATCTCTCTCATGAATATTCATTGTGGATATCCTGAAAACCTGACTGGCTGGGGTGCCTCCAGGATCAGGTTTGGGAACCACTGTGCTGATGCCCAGGTCTTGAATGACAGATGCCAATGGACTAAGAAATAAGTTAAATAATAAAGAAGACAACACAGAACCTTCAGGTACAGTGGATACCATGAAGAGGTTGAAAAGGACCCCATAATTTTTAATTGATGTATTTATTGAATTTAATAAGCACTTTTTAACAAACATGTAACATGTAATCTAATTCTATCTTTTTATGCCAGCCAAATCATTTTCCAATGTTGTTTTACTTAGGGCCTCTTTGACTACAATACACAAGCAATTCCCATGCAGCAAATGTGACGCAGCCCATTCAAAATGAACGGGCTGCGGTGTATTTTGCCATGCCGGAAATCGCTAGCACAGTTTAGTAAAAGATGCCTTAATTTTTAACTTTTTATGCATCCTCCTGTTCTGATGACATCATCCATACCATTGACACACAAAAAAACTGGGGTTTTATAGTGATTTTGAGGCCATTTTTGATTGTTTTGATTGACAAAATATATTTTAAGGTGGCAGAAGGAGCAGCACCTGATTTTGATGAGGTGAGCTTTGATGAAGAGGAGATGCCGCTGCTTTGAAGTAGTTTGTGAGAACTCTGCCCGACTTTCAAGTTTTCCCTGTTAAACTATTTTTATTCTGCTATAGTGATTTCCATTTTTTATATTTTCATACATTTTAGGCTGTTTTGGAAAGTTGTTGACTATTAGGGGAAAGTTTGGTCAGCAATCCCCTATAGGTAAGTTACCTATAAGGCTAAAAGAGGATATGAAGAGAAACTTGCCGCACAGACTAAAACTCATAGTAACAACTTTTCAGGTACATCAGAAGCAGAAAGCCTGTGAGGGAATCTGTGGGACCATTAGATCACAAAGGAGCAAAAGGGGGTACTCAGGCCATAGCAGAGAAACTGAATGAATTCTTTGCTTTGGTCTTTACTGAAGAAGATGTAAGAGATCTGCCTGTACCGGAAATGGTTTTCAAGGGTGATGATCCGGAGGAACTGAAAGAAATCTCAGTGAACCTGAAAGATGTACTGAGGCAAATTGACAAATTAAAGAGTAGTAAATCACCTGGACCAGATGGCATATATCCAAGGAACTCAAGCATGAAATTGCTGATCTGCTGTTAGTAATATGTAACCTGTTGTTAAAATTGTCCATAGTACCTGAAGATTGGAGGGTGGCCAATGTGACGCTGATTATTAAAAAGGTTCCGGGGTGATCTTGGAAATTACAGGCCAGTAAGCTTGATGTCAGTGCCGGAGAAAATAGTGGAAACTATTATAAATAGTAAAATTAAGGAACACATGGACAAACATGGTTTAATGGGACAGAGTCGGCATGGGTTCAGCCAAGGGAAGTCTTATCTCACCAATTTGTTTCATTTCTTTGAAGTCTTGAACATATGGATAAAGGTGAGCTGGTAGATGTGAATGTATCTAGATGTTCAGAAAGCTTTTGATAAAGTTCCTCATGAGAGACTCCTGAGAAAATTAAAGAGTCATGGGATAGGAAGCAATGTTCTGGTGTGGATTAGGTATTGGTTATTGGACAGAAAACAGAGGGTAGGGTTAAATGGTCAATTCTGTTGCTGGAGGAGGGTGAACAGTGGAGTGCCATAGGAATCTGTACTGGGACCGGTACTATTAACATATTTATAAATGACATGGAAATCAGAACGACGAGTGAGGTGATCAAATTTGCAGATGATACAAAACTATTCAAGGTTGTTAAAGCACTTGCGGACTGTGAAATATTGCAGGAAGACCTTAGGAAGTTGGAAGACTGTGTATCCAAATGGCAGATGAAATTTAATGTGGACAAATGCAAGGTGATGCACATTGGAAAGAATAATCCAAATCATAGTTACCTGATGCTAAGGTCCAACTTAGGGGTCAGCACTCAAGTAAAAGATCTGGGTGTCGTTGTAGATAATACGCTGAAATCTTCTGCTCAGTGTGTGGCGGCCAAAAAAGCAAATAGGATGCTAGGAATTATTAGGAAAGGGATGGTGAATAAGACCAAAAATACTATAATGTCTTTGTATCTCTCCATGGTGTGTCCGCACCTCGAGCATTGCATTCAGTTCTGGTCGCCGTATCTCAAAAAAGATATAGTGGAATTAGAAAAAGTTCAAAGAACAGTGACCAAAATGATGAAGGGGATGGAACTCCTCTCGTATGAGGAAAGGATAAAGAAGTTAGGGCTCTTCAGCTTGGAAAAGAGACGTATGAAGGGAGATATGATTGAAGTCTAAAAATCCTGAGTGGTGTAGAACGAGTAGAAGTAAATCAATTTTTTACTTGCTCTATAAGTAGAAAGAATGGGGGACACTCGAGGAAGTTACATGGAAATATTTTTAACACAAATAGGAGGGAATACTTTTTCACTCAATGAATAGTTAAGCTCTGGAACTCTTTTCCGAAGGATGTAGTAACAGCGGTTAGCATATCTGGGTTTAAAAAAGGTTTGGACAAATTCCTGGAGGAAAAGTCCAAAGTCTGCTATTGAGAAAGACATGGGAAGCTATTGCTTGCCCTGGGATTTGTAGTATGAAGTGTTGCCACAATTTGGGTTTCTGCCAGGTACTTGTGACCTGGCTTGGCCACTGTATGAAAAACAGGATACTGGGCTAGATGGACCAGTGGTCTGACCCAGTATGGCTACTCCGGGGTGACTCCCAAATCCACCCCGACCTTCCCAGGGCCTTCGCCACAGTTACCCAGGGCTTTCGCTCCACCTACCCAGAGCTACCAGGTACTTCTTAGCCAGGATCAGGTGACCCTCAGGGGGAGGAATGCTGGCTTCGGCCTAACCCCTGGTAAGCCTTTTCTTGGTTGAGAGGTGCCCAGCTCTCCCACCGGTTGCCTTCTCAGGTGCCGTGGAGGACTTGCAGCTCATCTGCATATCCTCGGAGCCTTCGCCAGAGTGACTCCCAGGTCCGTTCCGATCCACTCGGGGCCTCTGCTCAAGGTGCACAGTGCTCCTACCAGGTGCTGTGGAGGACTTGCAGCGTTCTGCATATCCTCACAGCTGCATCCGGGGTGACTCCCAAATCCACCCCGACCTTCCCAGGGCCTTCGCCACAGTTACCCAGGGCTTTCGCTCCACCTACCCAGAGCTACCAGGTACTTCTTAGCCAGGATCAGGTGACCCTCAGGGGGAGGAATGCTGGCTTCGGCCTAACCCCTGGTAAGCCTTTTCTTGGTTGAGAGGTGCCCAGCTCTCCCACCGGTTGCCTTCTCAGGTGCCGTGGAGGACTTGCAGCTCATCTGCATATCCTCGGAGCCTTCGCCAGAGTGACTCCCAGGTCCGTTCCGATCCACTCGGGGCCTCTGCTCAAGGTGCACAGTGCTCCTACCAGGTGCTGTGGAGGACTTGCAGCGTTCTGCATATCCTCACAGCTGCATCCGGGGTGACTCCCAAATCCACCCCGACCTTCCCAGGGCCTTCGCCACAGTTACCCAGGGCTTTCGCTCCACCTACCCAGAGCTACCAGGTACTTCTTAGCCAGGATCAGGTGACCCTCAGGGGGAGGAATGCTGGCTTCGGCCTAACCCCTGGTAAGCCTTTTCTTGGTTGAGAGGTGCCCAGCTCTCCCACCGGTTGCCTTCTCAGGTGCCGTGGAGGACTTGCAGCTCATCTGCATATCCTCGGAGCCTTCGCCAGAGTGACTCCCAGGTCCGTTCCGATCCACTCGGGGCCTCTGCTCAAGGTGCACAGTGCTCCTACCAGGTGCTGTGGAGGACTTGCAGCGTTCTGCATATCCTCACAGCTGCATCCGGGGTGACTCCCAAATCCACCCCGACCTTCCCAGGGCCTTCGCCACAGTTACCCAGGGCTTTCGCTCCACCTACCCAGAGCTACCAGGTACTTCTTAGCCAGGATCAGGTGACCCTCAGGGGGAGGAATGCTGGCTTCGGCCTAACCCCTGGTAAGCCTTTTCTTGGTTGAGAGGTGCCCAGCTCTCCCACCGGTTGCCTTCTCAGGTGCCGTGGAGGACTTGCAGCTCATCTGCATATCCTCGGAGCCTTCGCCAGAGTGACTCCCAGGTCCGTTCCGATCCACTCGGGGCCTCTGCTCAAGGTGCACAGTGCTCCTACCAGGTGCTGTGGAGGACTTGCAGCGTTCTGCATATCCTCACAGCTGCATCCGGGGTGACTCCCAAATCCACCCCGACCTTCCCAGGGCCTTCGCCACAGTTACCCAGGGCTTTCGCTCCACCTACCCAGAGCTACCAGGTACTTCTTAGCCAGGATCAGGTGACCCTCAGGGGGAGGAATGCTGGCTTCGGCCTAACCCCTGGTAAGCCTTTTCTTGGTTGAGAGGTGCCCAGCTCTCCCACCGGTTGCCTTCTCAGGTGCCGTGGAGGACTTGCAGCTCATCTGCATATCCTCGGAGCCTTCGCCAGAGTGACTCCCAGGTCCGTTCCGATCCACTCGGGGCCTCTGCTCAAGGTGCACAGTGCTCCTACCAGGTGCTGTGGAGGACTTGCAGCGTTCTGCATATCCTCACAGCTGCATCCGGGGTGACTCCCAAATCCACCCCGACCTTCCCAGGGCCTTCGCCACAGTTACCCAGGGCTTTCGCTCCACCTACCCAGAGCTACCAGGTACTTCTTAGCCAGGATCAGGTGACCCTCAGGGGGAGGAATGCTGGCTTCGGCCTAACCCCTGGTAAGCCTTTTCTTGGTTGAGAGGTGCCCAGCTCTCCCACCGGTTGCCTTCTCAGGTGCCGTGGAGGACTTGCAGCTCATCTGCATATCCTCGGAGCCTTCGCCAGAGTGACTCCCAGGTCCGTTCCGATCCACTCGGGGCCTCTGCTCAAGGTGCACAGTGCTCCTACCAGGTGCTGTGGAGGACTTGCAGCGTTCTGCATATCCTCACAGCTGCATCCGGGGTGACTCCCAAATCCACCCCGACCTTCCCAGGGCCTTCGCCACAGTTACCCAGGGCTTTCGCTCCACCTACCCAGAGCTACCAGGTACTTCTTAGCCAGGATCAGGTGACCCTCAGGGGGAGGAATGCTGGCTTCGGCCTAACCCCTGGTAAGCCTTTTCTTGGTTGAGAGGTGCCCAGCTCTCCCACCGGTTGCCTTCTCAGGTGCCGTGGAGGACTTGCAGCTCATCTGCATATCCTCGGAGCCTTCGCCAGAGTGACTCCCAGGTCCGTTCCGATCCACTCGGGGCCTCTGCTCAAGGTGCACAGTGCTCCTACCAGGTGCTGTGGAGGACTTGCAGCGTTCTGCATATCCTCACAGCTGCATCCGGGGTGACTCCCAAATCCACCCCGACCTTCCCAGGGCCTTCGCCACAGTTACCCAGGGCTTTCGCTCCACCTACCCAGAGCTACCAGGTACTTCTTAGCCAGGATCAGGTGACCCTCAGGGGGAGGAATGCTGGCTTCGGCCTAACCCCTGGTAAGCCTTTTCTTGGTTGAGAGGTGCCCAGCTCTCCCACCGGTTGCCTTCTCAGGTGCCGTGGAGGACTTGCAGCTCATCTGCATATCCTCGGAGCCTTCGCCAGAGTGACTCCCAGGTCCGTTCCGATCCACTCGGGGCCTCTGCTCAAGGTGCACAGTGCTCCTACCAGGTGCTGTGGAGGACTTGCAGCGTTCTGCATATCCTCACAGCTGCATCCGGGGTGACTCCCAAATCCACCCCGACCTTCCCAGGGCCTTCGCCACAGTTACCCAGGGCTTTCGCTCCACCTACCCAGAGCTACCAGGTACTTCTTAGCCAGGATCAGGTGACCCTCAGGGGGAGGAATGCTGGCTTCGGCCTAACCCCTGGTAAGCCTTTTCTTGGTTGAGAGGTGCCCAGCTCTCCCACCGGTTGCCTTCTCAGGTGCCGTGGAGGACTTGCAGCTCATCTGCATATCCTCGGAGCCTTCGCCAGAGTGACTCCCAGGTCCGTTCCGATCCACTCGGGGCCTCTGCTCAAGGTGCACAGTGCTCCTACCAGGTGCTGTGGAGGACTTGCAGCGTTCTGCATATCCTCACAGCTGCATCCGGGGTGACTCCCAAATCCACCCCGACCTTCCCAGGGCCTTCGCCACAGTTACCCAGGGCTTTCGCTCCACCTACCCAGAGCTACCAGGTACTTCTTAGCCAGGATCAGGTGACCCTCAGGGGGAGGAATGCTGGCTTCGGCCTAACCCCTGGTAAGCCTTTTCTTGGTTGAGAGGTGCCCAGCTCTCCCACCGGTTGCCTTCTCAGGTGCCGTGGAGGACTTGCAGCTCATCTGCATATCCTCGGAGCCTTCGCCAGAGTGACTCCCAGGTCCGTTCCGATCCACTCGGGGCCTCTGCTCAAGGTGCACAGTGCTCCTACCAGGTGCTGTGGAGGACTTGCAGCGTTCTGCATATCCTCACAGCTGCATCCGGGGTGACTCCCAAATCCACCCCGACCTTCCCAGGGCCTTCGCCACAGTTACCCAGGGCTTTCGCTCCACCTACCCAGAGCTACCAGGTACTTCTTAGCCAGGATCAGGTGACCCTCAGGGGGAGGAATGCTGGCTTCGGCCTAACCCCTGGTAAGCCTTTTCTTGGTTGAGAGGTGCCCAGCTCTCCCACCGGTTGCCTTCTCAGGTGCCGTGGAGGACTTGCAGCTCATCTGCATATCCTCGGAGCCTTCGCCAGAGTGACTCCCAGGTCCGTTCCGATCCACTCGGGGCCTCTGCTCAAGGTGCACAGTGCTCCTACCAGGTGCTGTGGAGGACTTGCAGCGTTCTGCATATCCTCACAGCTGCATCCGGGGTGACTCCCAAATCCACCCCGACCTTCCCAGGGCCTTCGCCACAGTTACCCAGGGCTTTCGCTCCACCTACCCAGAGCTACCAGGTACTTCTTAGCCAGGATCAGGTGACCCTCAGGGGGAGGAATGCTGGCTTCGGCCTAACCCCTGGTAAGCCTTTTCTTGGTTGAGAGGTGCCCAGCTCTCCCACCGGTTGCCTTCTCAGGTGCCGTGGAGGACTTGCAGCTCATCTGCATATCCTCGGAGCCTTCGCCAGAGTGACTCCCAGGTCCGTTCCGATCCACTCGGGGCCTCTGCTCAAGGTGCACAGTGCTCCTACCAGGTGCTGTGGAGGACTTGCAGCGTTCTGCATATCCTCACAGCTGCATCCGGGGTGACTCCCAAATCCACCCCGACCTTCCCAGGGCCTTCGCCACAGTTACCCAGGGCTTTCGCTCCACCTACCCAGAGCTACCAGGTACTTCTTAGCCAGGATCAGGTGACCCTCAGGGGGAGGAATGCTGGCTTCGGCCTAACCCCTGGTAAGCCTTTTCTTGGTTGAGAGGTGCCCAGCTCTCCCACCGGTTGCCTTCTCAGGTGCCGTGGAGGACTTGCAGCTCATCTGCATATCCTCGGAGCCTTCGCCAGAGTGACTCCCAGGTCCGTTCCGATCCACTCGGGGCCTCTGCTCAAGGTGCACAGTGCTCCTACCAGGTGCTGTGGAGGACTTGCAGCGTTCTGCATATCCTCACAGCTGCATCCGGGGTGACTCCCAAATCCACCCCGACCTTCCCAGGGCCTTCGCCACAGTTACCCAGGGCTTTCGCTCCACCTACCCAGAGCTACCAGGTACTTCTTAGCCAGGATCAGGTGACCCTCAGGGGGAGGAATGCTGGCTTCGGCCTAACCCCTGGTAAGCCTTTTCTTGGTTGAGAGGTGCCCAGCTCTCCCACCGGTTGCCTTCTCAGGTGCCGTGGAGGACTTGCAGCTCATCTGCATATCCTCGGAGCCTTCGCCAGAGTGACTCCCAGGTCCGTTCCGATCCACTCGGGGCCTCTGCTCAAGGTGCACAGTGCTCCTACCAGGTGCTGTGGAGGACTTGCAGCGTTCTGCATATCCTCACAGCTGCATCCGGGGTGACTCCCAAATCCACCCCGACCTTCCCAGGGCCTTCGCCACAGTTACCCAGGGCTTTCGCTCCACCTACCCAGAGCTACCAGGTACTTCTTAGCCAGGATCAGGTGACCCTCAGGGGGAGGAATGCTGGCTTCGGCCTAACCCCTGGTAAGCCTTTTCTTGGTTGAGAGGTGCCCAGCTCTCCCACCGGTTGCCTTCTCAGGTGCCGTGGAGGACTTGCAGCTCATCTGCATATCCTCGGAGCCTTCGCCAGAGTGACTCCCAGGTCCGTTCCGATCCACTCGGGGCCTCTGCTCAAGGTGCACAGTGCTCCTACCAGGTGCTGTGGAGGACTTGCAGCGTTCTGCATATCCTCACAGCTGCATCCGGGGTGACTCCCAAATCCACCCCGACCTTCCCAGGGCCTTCGCCACAGTTACCCAGGGCTTTCGCTCCACCTACCCAGAGCTACCAGGTACTTCTTAGCCAGGATCAGGTGACCCTCAGGGGGAGGAATGCTGGCTTCGGCCTAACCCCTGGTAAGCCTTTTCTTGGTTGAGAGGTGCCCAGCTCTCCCACCGGTTGCCTTCTCAGGTGCCGTGGAGGACTTGCAGCTCATCTGCATATCCTCGGAGCCTTCGCCAGAGTGACTCCCAGGTCCGTTCCGATCCACTCGGGGCCTCTGCTCAAGGTGCACAGTGCTCCTACCAGGTGCTGTGGAGGACTTGCAGCGTTCTGCATATCCTCACAGCTGCATCCGGGGTGACTCCCAAATCCACCCCGACCTTCCCAGGGCCTTCGCCACAGTTACCCAGGGCTTTCGCTCCACCTACCCAGAGCTACCAGGTACTTCTTAGCCAGGATCAGGTGACCCTCAGGGGGAGGAATGCTGGCTTCGGCCTAACCCCTGGTAAGCCTTTTCTTGGTTGAGAGGTGCCCAGCTCTCCCACCGGTTGCCTTCTCAGGTGCCGTGGAGGACTTGCAGCTCATCTGCATATCCTCGGAGCCTTCGCCAGAGTGACTCCCAGGTCCGTTCCGATCCACTCGGGGCCTCTGCTCAAGGTGCACAGTGCTCCTACCAGGTGCTGTGGAGGACTTGCAGCGTTCTGCATATCCTCACAGCTGCATCCGGGGTGACTCCCAAATCCACCCCGACCTTCCCAGGGCCTTCGCCACAGTTACCCAGGGCTTTCGCTCCACCTACCCAGAGCTACCAGGTACTTCTTAGCCAGGATCAGGTGACCCTCAGGGGGAGGAATGCTGGCTTCGGCCTAACCCCTGGTAAGCCTTTTCTTGGTTGAGAGGTGCCCAGCTCTCCCACCGGTTGCCTTCTCAGGTGCCGTGGAGGACTTGCAGCTCATCTGCATATCCTCGGAGCCTTCGCCAGAGTGACTCCCAGGTCCGTTCCGATCCACTCGGGGCCTCTGCTCAAGGTGCACAGTGCTCCTACCAGGTGCTGTGGAGGACTTGCAGCGTTCTGCATATCCTCACAGCTGCATCCGGGGTGACTCCCAAATCCACCCCGACCTTCCCAGGGCCTTCGCCACAGTTACCCAGGGCTTTCGCTCCACCTACCCAGAGCTACCAGGTACTTCTTAGCCAGGATCAGGTGACCCTCAGGGGGAGGAATGCTGGCTTCGGCCTAACCCCTGGTAAGCCTTTTCTTGGTTGAGAGGTGCCCAGCTCTCCCACCGGTTGCCTTCTCAGGTGCCGTGGAGGACTTGCAGCTCATCTGCATATCCTCGGAGCCTTCGCCAGAGTGACTCCCAGGTCCGTTCCGATCCACTCGGGGCCTCTGCTCAAGGTGCACAGTGCTCCTACCAGGTGCTGTGGAGGACTTGCAGCGTTCTGCATATCCTCACAGCTGCATCCGGGGTGACTCCCAAATCCACCCCGACCTTCCCAGGGCCTTCGCCACAGTTACCCAGGGCTTTCGCTCCACCTACCCAGAGCTACCAGGTACTTCTTAGCCAGGATCAGGTGACCCTCAGGGGGAGGAATGCTGGCTTCGGCCTAACCCCTGGTAAGCCTTTTCTTGGTTGAGAGGTGCCCAGCTCTCCCACCGGTTGCCTTCTCAGGTGCCGTGGAGGACTTGCAGCTCATCTGCATATCCTCGGAGCCTTCGCCAGAGTGACTCCCAGGTCCGTTCCGATCCACTCGGGGCCTCTGCTCAAGGTGCACAGTGCTCCTACCAGGTGCTGTGGAGGACTTGCAGCGTTCTGCATATCCTCACAGCTGCATCCGGGGTGACTCCCAAATCCACCCCGACCTTCCCAGGGCCTTCGCCACAGTTATCCAGGGCTTTCGCTCCACCTACCCAGAGCTACCAGGTACTTCTTAGCCAGGATCAGGTGACCCTCAGGGGGAGGAATGCTGGCTTCGGCCTAACCCCTGGTAAGCCTTTTCTTGGTTGAGAGGTGCCCAGCTCTCCCACCGGTTGCCTTCTCAGGTGCCGTGGAGGACTTGCAGCTCATCTGCATATCCTCGGAGCCTTCGCCAGAGTGACTCCCAGGTCCGTTCCGATCCACTCGGGGCCTCTGCTCAAGGTGCACAGTGCTCCTACCAGGTGCTGTGGAGGACTTGCAGCGTTCTGCATATCCTCACAGCTGCATCCGGGGTGACTCCCAAATCCACCCCGACCTTCCCAGGGCCTTCGCCACAGTTACCCAGGGCTTTCGCTCCACCTACCCAGAGCTACCAGGTACTTCTTAGCCAGGATCAGGTGACCCTCAGGGGGAGGAATGCTGGCTTCGGCCTAACCCCTGGTAAGCCTTTTCTTGGTTGAGAGGTGCCCAGCTCTCCCACCGGTTGCCTTCTCAGGTGCCGTGGAGGACTTGCAGCTCATCTGCATATCCTCGGAGCCTTCGCCAGAGTGACTCCCAGGTCCGTTCCGATCCACTCGGGGCCTCTGCTCAAGGTGCCGCGCGCCTAACGGCGCGCGAAAGCTTTCCTACTAATAAGTTCTGGGAGAAGAGGATATTTCTCTGGTAAGTGAACAAATTTTGCTTGTGCTTTCGGAACTTGAAGATTGGGGTTTAAAGGAGGAACTGTAAGTTAGTGATAGGCTGATATCCTTAATACTTTAGCAAGTTTTAAATTACGGAAAAACTCAAACACTAAGATGGAGTCAGCAGTCCAGCAGCGAGAGGGGTGCTATCCAGTCTTTTGCATTGAGTGTCACATGTATGATTATCTCCCAATTGGTGAGGTGTCATATGTGTGTGCCCGATGCAAAGAGCTCCTAGCTCTCAGAGAACGTGTCCGTTCCCTTGAGGCTAGAGTAGCAGACTTGATGGAGCTGAGGGAGACAGAGAGGTACATAGAGGAGACCTACAGGGATGTTGTAGAGAAGTCCCACCTCCAGTCAGGTAGCCCCTGTGCTACCTTGGAGGAGGGAGGTCTCCTAGAAGGAGAGCATCACCCTGGTGAAGTAGGAAGTACTCCTGTAGCCAGGACCTGCCCACCAGGGGATGTATTATCCTTTCGCACCGAGGATATATCTCCAAATGTTGCCCGGGAGGGAAAGGTTAGGACAGCTGTTGTACTTGGTGATTCGATCATTAGGCATATAGATAGCTGGGTGGCTGGTGGACGTGAGGATCGCCTGGTGACTTGCCTGCCTGGTGCGAAGGTGGCGGACCTCACGTGTCACCTAGATAGGATTCTAGATAGTGCTGGGGAGGAGTCCGCTGTCTTGGTACATGTGGGTACCAATGACATAGGAAAATGTGGGAGAGAGGTTCTGGAAGCAAAATTTTAGGCTCTTAGGTAGAAAGCTGAAATCCAGATCCTCCAGGGTAGCATTTTCTGAAATGCTACCTGTGCCACGCGCAGGGCCCAAGAGACAGGCAGAGCTCCAGAGTCTCAATGCGTGGATGAGACGATGGTGCAGGGAGGAGGGCTTTAGATTTGTTAGGAACTGGGCAACATTCTGGGGAAGGGGGAGCCTATTCCGAAAGGATGGGCTCCATCTTAACCAGAGTGGGACCAGGCTGCTGGCATCGGCGTTTAAGAAGGAGATAGAGCAGCTTTTAAACTAGAAATGGGGGGAAGGCCGACAGTCGCTCAAAAGAGCATGGTTCGGGATAAGGTATCTTTCAAAGATATCACCATAACAGGGAAGATAGAGTATCCTGATAGTGAGGTTGCAAAAGAGATTGTAGTAGATCGGGTATCTTTAAATAACAATAAAAATCAGACAAAAGATTGCCAGTTAATACTGTCAAGTACTAAGCATGATGTACTTAGGAACAACAAACATAGTTTGAAATGTCTATATGCGAATGCCAGGAGCCTAAGAAATAAGATGGGGGAGTTAGAATATATTGCACTAAATGAAAAATTAGATATAATAGGCATCTCTGAGACCTGGTGGAAGGAGGATAACCAGTGGGACACTGTCATACCGGGGTACAAATTATATCGTAGTGATAGGGTAAATCGGATTGGTGGAGGGGTAGCATTGTATATTAACGAGAGCCTTGAATCAAATAGATTGAAAATTCTGCAGGAAGCAAAACACTCCTTGGAATCACTGTGGATTGAAATTCCATGTGCAAAGGGGAAAAGGATAGTGATAGGAGTGTACTACCGTCCGCCTGGCCAGGACGAACAGACGGATGCGGAAATGTTAAAGGAAATCAGGGACGCAAACAAACTGGGCAACACAATAATAATGGGGGATTTCAATTACCCGCATATAGACTGGGTTAATGTAACATCTGTACACGTAAGGGACATAAGATTTCTTGATGAAATCAAGGACAGCTTCATGGAACAGCTAGTTCAGGAGCCGACAAGAGAAGGAAAAATACTAGACTTAGTCCTTAGTGGTGCTCATGATCTAGTGCAGGGGGTAACGATACGAGGGCCGCTTGATAACAGTGATCATAATATGATCGGTTTTGATATTGGCATTGAAGGAAGTGAAACTAGGAAATCAAGTACGCTAGCGTTTAACTATAGAAAAGGTGATTACGACAAAATGAGAAAAATGGTGAAAAAAAGACTGAAAGGAGCAGCTCGCAGAGTAAAAAACTTGCATCAGGCGTGGATGCTGTTTAAAAACACCATCCTGGAGGTTCAGGACAAATATATTCCACGTATTAGAAAAAAGGGAAAAAAGACTAAACGTCAGCCGGCGTGGCTAAACAGTAAGATAAAGGAAATCATTAGAGCCAAAAAACAATCCTTCAGAAAGTGGAGAAGAGAACCAACTGAAAGTAACAGGATAGATCATAAGGAATGCCAAGCCAAATGCAAAGCGGAGATAAGGAGGGCAAAAAAGGACTTTGAGAAGAAATTAGCGTTGGAAGCAAAAATACATAGTAAAAACTTTTTTAGATACATTAAAAGCAGGAAACCGGCCAAAGAGTCGGTTGGGCCGCTGGACGAAAATGGTGTTAAAGGGGCGATCAAGGAGGACAAAGCTGTAGCGGAGAAATTAAATGAATTCTTTGCTTCGGTCTTCACCGAGGAGGATTTGGGGGGGACACCGGTGCCGGAAAGAATATTTGAAGCGGGGGAGTCGGAGAAACTAAACAAATTCTCTGTAACCTTGGAGGATGTAATGGGTCAGTTCAGCAAGCTGAAGAGTAGTAAATCACCGGGACCTGATGGTATTCATCCCAGAGTATTAATAGAACTAAAAAATGAACTTGCGGAGCTACTGTTAGAAATATGCAATCTGTCCCTAAAATCGAGTGTAATACCGGAAGACTGGAGGGTAGCCAATGTTACTCCGATTTTTAAGAAAGGTTCCAGAGGAGATCCGGGAAATTATAGACCGGTGAGTCTGACGTCGGTGCCGGGCAAGATGGTGGAGGCTATTATTAAGAATAAAATTGCAGAGCATATACAAAAACATGGACTGATGAGACAAAGTCAGCACGGATTTAGTGAAGGGAAGTCTTGCCTCACCAATCTAATGCATTTTTTTGAGGGGGTAAGCAAACATGTGGACAATGGGGAGCCGGTTGATATTGTATATCTGGATTTTCAGAAGGCGTTTGACAAAGTGCCGCACGAAAGACTCCTGAAGAAATTGCAGAGTCATGGAATCGGAGGTAGGGTATTATTATGGATTAAGAACTGGTTGAAAGATAGGAAGCAGAGAGTAGGATTGCGTGGCCAGTATTCTCAGTGGAGGAGGGTAGTTAGTGGGGTCCCGCAGGGGTCTGTGCTGGGTCCGTTGCTTTTTAATGTATTTATAAATAACCTAGAGATGGGAATAACTAGTGAGGTAATTAAATTCGCCGATGACACAAAATTATTCAGGGTCGTCAAGTCGCAGGAGGAATGTGAACGATTACAGGAGGACCTTGCGAGACTGGGAGAATGGGCGTGCAAGTGGCAGATGAAGTTCAATGTTGACAAGTGCAAAGTGATGCATGTGGGTAAGAGGAACCCGAATTATAGCTACGTCTTGCAAGGTTCCGCGTTAGGAGTTACGGATCAAGAAAGGGATCTGGGTGTCGTCGTCGATGATACGCTGAAACCTTCTGCTCAGTGTGCTGCTGCGGCTAGGAAAGCGAATAGAATGTTGGGTGTTATTAGGAAGGGTATGGAGTCCAGGTGTGCGGATGTTATAATGCCGTTGTATCGCTCCATGGTGCGACCGCACCTGGAGTATTGTGTTCAGTACTGGTCTCCGTATCTCAAAAAAGATATAGTAGAATTGGAAAAGGTACAGCGAAGGGCGACGAAAATGATAGTGGGGATGGGACGACTTTCCTATGAAGAGAGGCTGAGAAGGCTAGGGCTTTTCAGCTTGGAGAAGAGACGGCTGAGGGGAGATATGATAGAAGTGTATAAAATAATGAGTGGAATGGATCGGGTGGATGTGAAGCGACTGTTCACGCTATCCAAAAATACTAGGACTAGAGGGCATGAGTTGAAGCTACAGTGTGGTAAATTTAAAACGAATCGGAGAAAATTTTTCTTCACCCAACGTGTAATTAGACTCTGGAATTCATTGCCGGAGAACGTGGTACGGGCGGTTAGCTTGACGGAGTTTAAAAAGGGGTTAGATAGATTCCTAAAGGACAAGTCCATAGACCGCTATTAAATGGACTTGGAAAAATTCCGCATTTTTAGGTATAACTTGTCTGGAATGTTTTTACGTTTGGGGAGCGTGCCAGGTGCCCTTGACCTGGATTGGCCACTGTCGGTGACAGGATGCTGGGCTGGATGGACCTTTGGTCTTTCCCAGTATGGCACTACTTATGTACTTATGTACTTATGTACTCTTATGTTCTTATGTTCTTTAAGATCACATGCTTCCAAGATGATGGAACCTGACCTAAGGAGAGGCTATTATTGACAGTATCATGGATATTCTTCCCTATGTTTGAACATTATAATATATTTTCTAATTTCATCAGGCTTTAGGCTCTAATATTTGTGTGCAAGGCTGACCACGATACCCCACTGATTACAAACCGCAGTGCCTAATAATTTAATGCAGTAATGGCTGCATTTTTTTGTGAGGAGACAGATAAACATCACAGCTGCTGTAATAATGTAGCAGTGAGTGGGTAATTAATCATGTGGAGCAGAAGTAGGCATCTCACTAATGGCAGCATGGAGACAGGGAAGCATAGGATAAACCATCAATGCTATGGCATCATCACAGGAAATATTAGGCAGAGATTCAGAAGCTTAATGGTAATATATCCAGTGTACTCTAGCAATGCTTCACATATTCCCTTCTGGTTCAGTTCACCTTTGCTTAGGACTTTTATGAAAAATTAGGGGAAAAAATGTTATCACAGACTTTGCTAAATAAATTAATCATACCCTTCCCCTCCCTATACCGGGAGGAGTCATAGACCAGTCTCTTCTTTCCTGCATTTACTAAGTTATCTACTCCAGTGGCGTAGCCACAGGTGGGCATGGGTGGGCCAGGGCCCACCTACTTAGGGTTTAGGCCCACCCAACAGTAGCACAAGTTTAGCCGTAGCTGGTGGGGATCCCAAGCTCCGCCAGTTGAAGACTTCCGCCTAATGGTAACAAAAACGCTACTCTCAATGATACCGGAACCTGCACATGCTCAGTTTTCAGCGCATGCCTTTGCAGACTGCCAAGGTGGAAAGAAGCGTTTTCCTGCCAGCTTAGATATTTTTTTGGTGGTGGTGATGGTAGTGGTGGGGGGGGGGGGGGGGGGAGAGAACACTTGGTGCTCACTCACTTCTTGCCTAGGCCCACCCACAATCTGTTGTCTGGCTACGCCCCTGTACTACATAAAAACATAAGAAACATAATGTTGGGTCAGACCCACAGTCCAACACTAGCCAGTCTGGGTCACATAAGAAATCTCTGGCAGATCCTAATGTGTACGTCCATCCATTCCATGTTGCTTATTCCCAGAAATTAAGAGTGGAGACACCCATGACTTCAGTAGGCATGAGATGTGTTATCCCTTTTCTGACACGTTAAATCTTTGAGCTGATGTCAGCAACACCTGGAACAGGAAGCACAAGGAGTATGCTAATGGAGTGACATCAGCCCAAAGTGTAAGCATGAAGCTAAAGCTCATACTTCAAGTGTCCCTTGACCTCACTGAAACACCTGAAAGCACACTTAAGTACATAAGTACATAAGTATTGCCATACTGGGACAGACCAAAGGTCCATCAAGCCCAGCATCCTGTTTCCAACAGTGGCTAATCCAGGTCACAAATACCTGGCAAAATCTCAAAAAAGTACAAAACATATTATGCTGCTTATCCTAGAAATAGTGGATTTTCCCCAAGTCCAATTTAATAATAGTCTATGGACTTTTCCTTTATGAAGCTGACCAAACCTTTTTTAAGCTCTGCTAAGCTAACCGCCTTTACCACATTCTCTGGCAACGAATTCCAGAGTTTAATTATACATTGAGTGAAGAAACATTTTCTCCAATTCATTTTAAATTTACTACTTTGTAGCTTCATCACATGCCCCTTAGTCCTAGTATTTTTGGAAAGCATAAACAGATGCTTCACGTCTACCCGTTCCACTCCACTCATTATTTTATAGACCTCTATCATATCTCCCCGCAGCCTTCTTTTCTCCAAGCTGAAGAGCCCTAGCCGCTTTAGCCTTTCCTCATAAGGAAGGCGTCCCATCCCCTTTATCACTTTCATCGCCCTTCTCTGCACCTTTTCTAATTCCACTATATCTTTTTTGAGATGCGGCGACCAGAACTGAACACAATATTTGAGGTGTGGTCACACCATGGAACGATACAAAGACATTAGAACATCTTTATTTTTGTTTTCCATTCCTTTCCTAATAATACCTAACATTCTATTTGCTTTCTTAGCCACCGTAGCACTCTGAACGGAAGGTTTCAATGTATCATCAATGACGACACCTAAATCCCTTTCTTGGTCTGTGACCCCTAATGTGCAACCTTGCATGACGTAGCTATAATTTGGGTTCCTCTTTCCCACATGCATCACTTTGCACTTGCTCACATTAAACGTCATCTGCCATTTAGACACCCAGTCTCCCAGTCTTGAAAGGTTCCCTTGTAATTTTTCACAATCCTCCCACGATTTAACTACTTTGAATAACTTTCAGGCTTATTTTCGAAAGAGAAGGACGCCCATCTTTCGACACAAATCGCAAGATAAGCGTCCTTCTCACAGGGTCGCCCAAATCGGCATAATCGAAAGCCAATTTTGGGCGTCCTCAACTGCTTTCTGTCATGGGGACGACCAAAGTTCATGGGGGGGGGGGGGGTGTCGGAGGCATAGCAAAGGCGGGACTGGGGTGTGCCTAACACATGGGCGTCCTCGACCGATAATGGAAAAAAGAAGGGTGTCCCTGATGAACACTTGGACGACTTTACCTTGTCCTTTTTTTCTTACGACCAATCCACAAAAATGTATCCTAAATTACCAGATGACCACCGGAGGGAATCGGGGATGACCTTCCCTTAATCAGCAAGTGGTCACTAACCCCCTCCCACCTCAAAAAAAATTTATATATTTTTTTCCAGCCTCTATGCCAGCCTCAAATATCATACCCAGCTCCATGACTGCAGTATGCAGGTCCCTGGAGCAGTTTTAGTGGGTGCAGTGCTCTTCAGGCAAGCGGACCCAGGCCCATCCCCCCTACCTGTTACACTTGTCATGGTAAATGTGAGCTCTTCAAAACCCACCACAAACCCACTGTACCCACATGTAGGTGCCTCCCTTCACCAATAAGGGCTATGGTAGTGGTGTACAGTTGTGGGGAGTGGGTTTTGGAGGAGTTTGGGGGGGCTCAGCACACAAGGTAAGGGAGCTATGCACCTGGGAGCAATTTCTGAAATCCACTGCAGTGCCCCCTAGGGTGCCCGGTTGGTGTCTTGGCATGTCAGGGGGACCAGTGCACTACGAATGCTGACTCCTCCCATGACCAAAGGGCTTAGATTTGGTCATTTCTGAGATGGGCGTCCTTGGTTTCAATTATCGCCAAAAATCGGGGATGACCATCTCTAAGGACGACCATCTCTAGGATCGACCTAAATTTTGTGATTTGGGCTTCCCTGACCGTATTATCAAAACGAAAGATGGATGCCCATCTTGTTTCGATAATACGGGTTTCCCCGCCCCTTCGCCGGGACATCCTGCGAGGACGTCCTCAGGAAAACTTGGGCGCCCCTTTCGATTATGCCCCTCACGTGTCATCAGCAAATTTTTTTTCATGTATTTGTAATTTTATTGAAATATAATAAAGCTGAATAATACAACGTCTGAACAAACCACAAATTAGGTTCACAATAATAAGCAAAAAAGATACAAGCAGATAACTGACATTCCTTTTATCGCAACAGACCCACCCACCCCCTCCCCCCACCCCATTAGCATCTATGATTTTAGCAGAGCGAGTTCAGGATGAGATGACCGTAAAACATATGGGTCCCAAATGCGGTGATAGGCTAATATACTACCCGTAATCAGCACTGTAAGTTTAGACATCAAATGGATGTAATCCAGTTTACGTATTATCACAGAAAGGTCAGGTAAGGACCGTTGTTTCCATGCTGCCGCCAATACTAATTTACTGGCCACAAACACTTGCGTAACCAACCGGTGAGTGTTTACGTTCCTACCCTGCGGCTTAACATGCAAAAGACAATGTTCCATTTTCTTGAGATAGGTGATCTTAGTCAAGCTAAACACAAATTTCAAAACTTTGGTCCAAAATTCTTGTGCAGAAAGGCAAGACCACCAAATATGATACATATCTCCCTCCTACCCACACTGGCGCCAACATAAGGATGATCCCACCTAGAACATTTTAACCAATCTCTTGGGAGTATAGTACCAGCAGTAAAGTATCTTGTATCCATTCTCTACAAGGGCACTTGACATCGATACTTTAAGCAAGGATTTGAATACCCTTTCCCACTCTGTGTATTCATATGAAACTTCTAATGCCTTTTCCCACTTCTGTAAATAATAAGTAACAGATTTAGTCTGCTGAAGTAATGCCTTATAAATTATCGATATCCCCCCTCTTCCACCCCCCCATTGGCCATCGCCTGCTCTAATTGTGTTTCCGTTAGACTTAACTCCCCCTTTGCTCGCCTAAGAATAAAGTCTCGCAGCTGGTGGTATTGAAATGCATTAGAGGAAGGGATCTCATATTCCTCTTGTACTGCCCCAAATGTTAAGAATTCCCCATCCTCTCACACTTGCCCAAGCTCACAGAGACTTAATTGTTCCCAGCTGCCATAACAAGGATCGGAAATCCCAGGGACAAATCCTGGTGCAAATCATATAGGCATGTGCAGAAAGTGTGTGCACCCTGGAAAGAAATGCCCTCTAATTGCACACCAGGTTGTAAGAGGCCATTGAAGGAGTGGCGGGGCTATTTTAACCATCCCTCTTAACAATCTCTCCAGTAACCAGGGGATAGCTCTCAGTGGGTATCGGTCAAACCAAGTTTGCTCCAGCGCTGTCCAAATCTTTCTCCCCCCCCCTCCCCCAGAAGCCAATCAACCAAAATTTGAAGGTGAGCTGCCTGATAGTAAAGAGAGAACGTAGGAACTCCCATTCCCCCATGAGCCCGTGACATTACCACTCGACGTACCTGTGGGGGTCTCTTTTTACAAATGAAAGAGAACAGTTTCCGTTGCAAGCCTTGAAAGAATTTATCAGATAGAGAGATTGATAGTGCCATAAACAAATATAGCAATTTAAGAAGCAAAATCATTTTAACTGCATTTATGCGACCTAGCCAAAAATTCGTCAATCCTTCCCACCTTTCCAGTTCCAAAAATAGCTCTCGCAGTTTAGCAGGGAAGTTTGCCTCATAAAGATCTTCCAGATGTCTAGTCAATTTGACCCTCAAGTATCTAACAAATCGAGTCGCCCAGCGAAAAGGAAAGCTGGATCTCAACATCGTTACCTGATCGTCTGGGACTGTGACATTCAAAGCTTCAGACTTGTCCATATTTATCTTAAAGCCTGACACCCGACCATAATCTTGCAATATCGAAGACAAAACTGGAAAAGAGGTTCAGTTAAGGTAAGTAATATGTCATCAACAAATAAAAGGAATCTTGATTCAATCGTCCCCCGTCGCAGCCCTTTGATATCTGGGTGCGTGCGAATATAGATGGCTAAAGGCTCGCTCACCATTGCAAAAAGGAGAGGAGACAGAGCACAGCCCTGTCTTGTTCCCCGGAGTAAGGGAAACTGAGGGGTATGACTACCATTTACTCAAACAAAAGCAATGGGCCCCTTATATAGAAGATGAAGCTTATGAAGAAAACACCCCAATATTCCCATTCTTTCCAAGACTACAAACAAGAAGGGCCAATGCACCCAATCGAACACCTTCTCGGCGTCTAATGAAAGTAAACAGAAGGGAATTTTCATGGTATGAGCACAGTGAATAAGGTGAAGCACCCAGCGAATGTTATCAAACGTTTGACGCCCATGAACAAACCCTGCCTGATCCTCATGCACCAGAAGTGGAAGGTAATGTTGTAAACGAGAGGCCAGTATCTTAGTGAAGATTTTATAGTCCACCCCCAGGAGAGAGATCGGCCTGTAGGAGCTACATAATTGCGGGTCCTTACCAGGTTTAGGCAAAACTGTAATAAGAGCCAAAAGCTTACCAAAAGTCTTATAAAACTTATTTGTGAAGCCATCAGGCCCTGGAGACTTGCTAGGAGCCAGGACCTGATGGCGGGGGGGAGGGGGGGGAGAGATCAATGCCAGACCTGCATGGTGGGGTAAGGGGAGGAGCTGCTATTATGGAGGGAGCCTGAGCGTAAAGTGGGGAGACCCAGACCCCCAGTGGCTATGCCACTTCTACAAAGCTATGTGGAAGCAAGAACTTACGTCAGAGAGAAGGATCCAGCGTTGGCATGAGCAGGCTGTATGAATCACTGCTCCTTGCCACTGACTGCTAGAGATAAGGAAACTTACTCCATTCTGGCACAAATTAAGTTGGCCCAACTCCCGCGGCACATCAATTTGCCATGGCACACTGGTTGAAAAACGTTGGTGTAGTCTGTCTGCACTGTGCAGCCTGCAGTTAGTATCTCTCTTGGTCTCAGTTACCAGATTTGCATTCCTTTGGCTGCTTTTGCACCCCATATGCAACCAACTCCATCCACAGACCATGAATGGTGCACCATACCCACCGCACTCGCATCTCATAAACCCTGGGCTGCTCTTGCCACTTCTCCTACGCAATAGAGCGCCCACAGTCACACACTCTGTAACAAATCAGCTAGTGAGGTCAAAGTGAGCGTCAAGCATCTAAACTGCGGCTGGCAGTCGCCTCTCCCCTCTCCGTTCATATGTACAACCCCTTAGTACAGTGTGTAACATCTCTTATCTGCCTGGCTTTTCTTTGGAGATGGGACATGAAAGCGTGCCTGTGCTAGGGACTGAATTTACCTGTGAACTTCTGGGCCCCCATTATGCAAGGGACCAGGGAAGCGTACACACATATAAACAAACAGAAGCTTGTTATCCTTGATAAAGTGTGTGAAGATTTTAGTGGGAAATTTTATTTATTTACTAAGGATTTATTTGCCTTTTGAAGGAATTCACTCAAGGTGGTGTACAGTAAGAATAAATCAAACATGACCAATAGATAATTACAGCAGTAAAAATATTCAAATAACAATACAAAGTATGGCATAGTATACTACTTACAAGGTCAACACAATACATAATATAACATTTTAACTGACAGTATAGGCTATAAGCAAAGATGGAGTTAAAAAAATAAGGTGACTAATTTAAAGAAAGGTGCACATGAGGTCAGAGAGATAGTTAAATATTATCCCAGCTAGAGTAGGATAAACATGTCCTGCTGCAGTATGTGCAGCCCGTGTCACTCCTTGTGTGTGTGTGAGTGAGACTAACAAGTTAGCTACTTCTTCCATCAAAGGCCTGGGAGAAGAGCCAAGCTTTCACCTGCTTCCTGAAGTAGAGATAGTCTTGTGTTGAGCGGAGCCTTTCAGGCAGTGCATTCCAGAGTGTGGGGGCTATTTCTGAGAAGGCTCATTTGCGGATATCCCATTGTGTAATGTCTTTTGGAGAGGGTATGGTTAGTGATAGTCCTTGAGAGGACCTTAGTGTCCTTGGAGGTGTGTAGATGATCATCCTATTCTTCAGGTACTCAGGGCCATTTCCTTTAAGGGCCTTGAAGATCAGACATAGACATAAACATAAACTGCATGGGCACTATAACACACTTTCATTCTGCAACATACTTTTTATACCCTCTGTATAACACCTGTCCTGCTTTACCCAAAACATGCTTTGCTGTACATACAGTTTTATGTGAGTATAGCTTACCATACACAATAATAATGCAAATCTTAATTTAAAAACAAAAAGAATAGCTGGGAAATCATCATAGCATGCTGTACTTGGGATTAGGGTTAGTACTGTACTAATTAGGGTAACTAGTAAACTGTAATCAGACCACTGCTCTAAATAATCAGTCATGGGTTACAAATTACGGGCTAGTTTTTAGTTTAAAACTAATGTGTAAAAATTGTGTAGGCTGGTGACCTCCTTCATTGCTTTTGAAAAAGTAGTTTAAAAAGGTCTGCTTATGACACAACATGTTGAAAAAAAAAAAAGGCCATCACTAGGGCGATTCTTGTACGCGTTAGAATTGACCAGCTTCCGCAAACTACTGAAGACTCATCTCTTTGACAAGATATACCACAAAGATCAACACATGTAATATCCTTCACATAAATCCAGAAATGTTTTATAATGTATTCTGCTATATTACTATCATGTATTCCATTACCATGCAACCCAATATCCTTCTGTAACTCCAAATGTATATTCTCTTCTATTTCCACTATCCATGATGTATTGTAAGCCACATTATACGGTCTGTGCCCTGAAAAAGGCAGATACAAATCAAGGGGCTGGTGGTTGGGAGGCAGGGCTAGTGCTGGGCAGACTTCTACGGTCTGTGCCCTGAAAATGGCAGATACAAATCAAGGTAAGGTATACACAAAAAGTAGCACATATGAGTTATCTTGTTGGGCAGACTGGATGGACCGTGCAGGTCTTTTTCTGCCATCATCTACTATGTTACTATGTTACATTGAGCCTGCAAAGAAGTGGGATAATGTGGGATACAAATTCAATAAATAAATAAATAAATAACAATTTTCTCCCACAGTGCTGTCTGCATAAACAGTATATCCAGATGAGAGATGGGTAAAAAGAGAGCCAGGGTTGCTGAGTATAGTAAGATGACACCCTTTGTACATATCTAGGCTGCTCTTCTCTAAAACTCTGGTGTCACTGTGCTGTTGAGTCTGTGAGAATGCAGTACAAAATACCCTATGAAACAATCACAATGGCTTCCTTCTCTGTATAATCACTGTGGAGCTTCAAACAACTCGCATTAAAATATTATGTTTGCTCCCACAGTCCCTCAGTTCTTAAATTCTCAAATCCAACCCTTCATTTCAATAATTTTGATCTCTTAGAGGGGCCTAATCGAACGAAAACGTCTATCTCCATGGGCTTTATCTCCAAGAACGGGTCTGTGAAGGGGCGGACCGAACCGTATTTTGGGAAAAAATAGACGTCCATGTTTTATTCGGCAATTTGTGAGCTGGGCGTTTTTGTTTTTCAGCGATAATGGAAAATGAAAGCGCCCAGCTCAAAAACGAATAAATCCAAGGCATTTGTTCGTGGGAGGGGCCAGGAATCGTAGTGCACTGGTCCCCCTCACATGCCAGGACACCAACCGGGCACCCTAGGGGGCACTGTTACAAAAAAACAAAAAGGTAAAAGAGCTCCCAGGTGCATAGCACCCTTCCCTTGTGTGTTGAGCCCCCCAAATCCCACTCAAAACCCACCACCCACAAGTCTACACCATTACTATAGCCCTAAGGGGTGAAGGGGGGCACCTACATGTGGGTCAGTGGGTTTGGGGGGGGCGGTGTGGAGGGCTCCCATTTACCAGCACAAGTGTAACAGGTGGGGGGGATGGGCCTGGGTCTACCTGCCTGACGTCCACTGCACCCCCTAATAACTGCTCCAATGACCTGCATACTGCTGCCAGGGAGGTGGGTATGACATTTGAGGGTGAACATAAAAAGTTGTGAAACGGCATATTTTTGTGGTGGGAGGGGGTTTGTGACCACTGGGGGAGTCAGGGGAGGTCATCCCCTGACTCCCTCCAGTGGTCATCTGGTCGTTTAGGGCACTTTTTGGGGCCCTATTCGTGGAAAAACAGGGTCCAGGAAAAGTGCCCTAAATTCTCGCTAAAAACGCATATTTTTTTTCCATTATCGACGAAAGGCGCCTATCTCTGATCGGCCGATAACCACGCCCCAGTTCCGCCTTCACCACGCCTTTGACACGCCCCCATCAACTGTGTCCGCATCCGCGACGGAGTGCAGTTGAAAACGTCCAAATTCGGCTTTCGATTATACCGCTTTATTCGTTTTTGTGAGATAAACGTCTATCTCCCGATTTGGGTCGCAATATAGGCGTTTTTCTTTTTCAATTATAAGCTGGTTAGTGTCCTCAGTTGTGCACATTACCAAGATTACTGAATGGCAATGGTTCCTGCACACCTTTCTTCATCGGTACACTTTATCCACCCTTTTTTTTTAACTTATTTAGCACTATTCTTCACTTTTATATTTTTTAATTATCAATACTCATCTTTGAAAAATACATCAAGCTCAGGGGTTGATGTTACTGCTACTGAAGAAAGGTGTGTAGGAACCATTGCCATTCAGTAATCTTGGTAATGTGCACAACTAAGGACACTAAGAGATAAAAATTATTGAAATGAAGGGTTGGATTTGAGAATTTAAGAACTGAGGGAGCAATGCCAGGGTATTTTAGTGCAAAATACCCTGGCATTTTCACTCAATTCACTCAACAGGGACCACATGCATTCTTGCTGGGTATCTGTGATTGGCCCACTTCAAAACACCATAGTGGTTTCGTTTATAATCAAACATTTCTTTCTCATCAGCCCACATTCTGACACTTATCCTGAGAAGAAGTCGCCGTTTCCCTTGCGAACTGAAAAAGATCTGCAGGACACGAGCAATATCTTTGTTAGAATCTCGCCACTTCATTCTTCTGAAGAGACACTCCATGTTTCAAATTTAAGAACATAAGCGTTAACATACTAGGACAGACTAAAGGTCCATCAAGCCCAGCATCCTGTTTCCAACAGTGGCCAATCCAGGCTACAAGTACCTGGCAAGATCCCAAAACAGTACATTTTATGCTGCTTATCCTAGACATAAGCTGTGAATTTTCCTCAAGTCCATTTTCCTCTATTATAAAACCAGTTTAGGAATGCAATAATTGCACTCCTGATCTCCTCATCACTCTCATGTCTTGGATTGGGACTAGGAAAAGGCCGTGTTGCTGTGGGCCAGTGTTGTATGCAAACCATGCAGAATATTGTAGTACTGTGCTGTTGGAAAAGAAACAGCAGAGAAGAATTTACCCAAGGCACAACGCTGTTGCAACGCTGTTGCTGTCATCCTCATAGCACAACCTCCTAGCACAAGCTGGGATGGGAGCTTGAATGAGTGGATTGGAGGGGTGTGAGGAGAAGAAGAGAGTAAGCAAGGGAAAGATTGAAGAGAGATTCACCATGTCCATTGCCATGTCTGCTTGGATATGCCCTGGTCTCCTATGGCAGGCAATTCCATAGGGACTGGTCAATTCTGCAATATGGGTTAGGGATATGCAGCCAGGAAAATTTCATTTTATGTTGTTTCCGATGTCATTTCTGGGACTATTCTTTTTCCCATCTGTCATCCTGGTGGCAATGTTGTTAAGAGTGCCTGCTCATGAAAACACAAAACTTTATATATTTTTTCCTGCTTGTTTTCATTTACCAATGACATGTGATTTTCTATGTTTATTTAGATTTTGCTCACACCTTTTTCAGTAGTGGCTCAAGGTGAGTTACATTCAGGTACACTGGATATTTCTCTGTCCCAGGAGGGCTCACAATCTAGGTTTGTACCTGAGGCAATGGAGAGTTAAATGACTTGACCAAGATCACAAGGAGTGGCAGTGGGATTTGAACCAACCACTTCTGGATTGCAAGACCGGTGCTCTAACCACTAGGCCAGTCCTCCACTGTATGAATACATATCCCTAGTAGGGTTGGATTTTGCGGCCCCTTGTCCTGTTATTGAGGGTAGCATGGGATCGGCCTATATTTTTCTTTAGAGTGCTATGTACAGTATCAGTACTAAATCACTAAACTAATAACTTAAGAACATAAGAATAGCCGTACTGGGTCAGACCAATGGTCCATCTAGCCCAGCATCCTGTTTCCCTTTTAGAGCTTTCCAGGGTTATATTAACATACTAGTAAAAAAAAGCCCGTTTCTGACACAAATGAAACGGGCACTAACAAGGTTTTCCTCGGAGTGTGTATGTTACAGAGAGTGTGTGTGAGAGTGACTGTGTGAGAGAGAGAGTGAATGTGCGAGTGTGTGTGTGTGACAGAGAGAGAGTGAGTGTGGGTGTGAGTGTGTCTGTGAGAGAGAGAGAGAGAGAGAGTGTGTGTGAGAATGAGAGTGTGTGCGAGTGCGTATGTGAGCCACAGTGAGTGTGAGTGTGTTTCACACAGATACAGCGTGTGCGAGAGAGAGAGAGTGTGTGTGAGAGAGAGAGTGTGTGTGAGAAAGAGTGTGAGAGATTATGTGTGTGATACACAGACTCTCTGTGAGACCAAGAGAGTGTATGAGACTGAGAGAGTGTTTGAGTGACTGTGTGACACATAGAGAGTGAATGTGATACAGTGTGAGACATAGAGTGTGTGAGAGACAGAGTGTGAAAGTGAGAGAAAGACACTGACTGTGAGAGAGAGAGAGTGTGTGTGTGTCAGAGATACCTCCCCCCTCCCTCTCTGGTCTCAGGACCCCCTTCAGGCCTCCTTCCCTCCCTGTGTCCTGCCCTCATCTGACGCAACTTCCGCGAGGGCGGGACGCAAGGAGGGAAGGAGGGCTGAAGGGAGGCGTTCTGCTGCCTGCAACGCTGCTTCCACGGAGGTGAGACTGCGATTTCAATGCAGGGGGCCCAGCCCGGTGGCGGATGGAGGGGGGAGCAGCGGCGACCTCGAGGGGGGGTGGAGGGGAAAAGCAGTGGCTGCAGTGACCTTGGGAGGGTGGATGGGGGGAGCGGTGGCGACCTCAGGGGGTGGAGGGGTGAGCAGCGGCGGCAACCTTGGAGGGGGGCGTGGCGGTGAGGGCAGCAGGGACGGGCCCGGCTCAGTCTCTCGGCGGCCCTGGGTGGAGATGGTGGTGCGAACTGGTAGCGCGGGTGCAGTGGCGATGGAGAGCTAAAGCGGCTCCCACATTGCGTGTGGAGGAAGGGCTGAAGCTGCTCCTGCAACGTTCCAATGTCTCTCACTGCGTTCGTAACCATCTTCTGACGTCAGGCAAGCAGGCTTTTACTGCGGGAGAGTGACGTCAGGAGATGGTTAAGAACGCAGGTAGACACATTGGAACGTTGCAGGAACAAATTATTATATTAGATTTGGCCAGAGTTACTGAACTTTTAAAGCAGCAGCTGGCAAACTGTGAAGTTTGATTTTGTTTTCATAACCTCGGGGAATAAAGGAGGGATGAGCATGACTATTTCAGGCTATACCTCCCATATTAGTGTACTGAGTAAATGCCACAGCAGTACAGATGTCTTCCATAGGATTACCAAGAATTGCTGAGGTTGCTTCCCACCATAGCCTCAATCAAGTTAGAGCCTAGAGAAGCTGTAGTGACATCCTATAGACTGGAATCCTGAATGTCATACAGAATGACCGACAGGAAGCAGTTAATTAAGAAAGCTGTTTGTCATGACTGTGCTATGGCGTGTGTAAACCCATACACGTACAAATTCTGAGTACATCAGACCTTGCATAGGTAATCTCGGAGCATGCAGACTACTGCTGTTCTTACAATTTCTGTTTTGGGCATGGTGCTCCTTGCAGCTGCATGTTACTGCAAAGCTTTGATCTTTCTCCTCCCTGTGTTACTCAAAGAGTCAGAACATTGTTTTGCCCCACCCTAGTGTGTCAGAGCCTAGCCTTCTATCACAGAAGAGATAAGAATGGCAGGAAGTAAATCTCTTAAAGCAGCTGTTTATATATATATATATATATATATATATATATATATATATATATATATATATATAATGTAAAATATCAATATAAGAGGATCCACCGATCCGTAAACTATTGAAAACCTATCTCTTCGACAAGATATATCACAAAGATCAGCACATGTAACTGTATAATCTTTAATATATCCAGAAATGTCTTATAACGTCTTTTACTTTAACACTATCATGTATTTCACCACCATGTAACCCAAAACCCTCTGTAAAACCAAATGGATATTCTCTTCTATTTCCAGTATCCATGATGAATTGTAAGCCACATTGAGCCTGCAAAGAGGTGGGATAATGTGGGATACAAATGCAATAAATAAATAAACAAATAAATAAAATCTGCTTTATTAACAAGGTGTCTCTCCCAACTAATGCACTGTTATCCACCCACTGTTGTTGGAGTGTGTAAAAATGGAAGTGATTTCAGAGTGTGTTTAGGTTCTCCCCCACTGTAGAGACCTGAATGGTACATCCCAGTGTTCACACAGATTCCAAGGATAGACCAGTTTAGATTTTTCAGGTGGTGTGTCCAAGGAATAAATTTAGAAACATTTGAGTATTGCATTGCTTTACAAATGAAAAATGCAGCATAAAATGATGTTTGCTTTTGCTTGGTGCCTTTGAAAGGATATAGATAGAGTGGAGACATTTTTCAATGAAATTTGCCCAGATAACTACTACTACTACTACTGCTTATCATTTCTAAAGCGCTACTAGACGTACGCAGCGCCATACACTTCCACATAGGCGGGAAGCATCAGATAGAAGGCGCCAGGGTTGGCACAAAAGACTGTATGAATCACTGTTCCCTGCCACCAGCCACTAGGGATAAGAACATTTTGAAAAGGTACGGGGGGGGGGGGGGGGGGTCAAGAGAGACAAAGGGAGATGCCTGGTTGCCAGCTGGAGAGGGGACAGAAGGAGAGATATAGGACTATTTTTGTGGAGGTGGGGGTAGGGGAAAGAGAAGGTAAATGCTGGACTATTTGTGAGGGTGGGGGGAGGAAGAGAAGGTAAATGTTGGACTCTGTGACGGTGCGGGTGGGAGTGGGCGGAGAGAAGGCAAAATACTGGACTAAGTATGGGGGGGGCAGGTGGGGTAGGAGGGGAAGAAGGTAAAATGTTGAACCATGTGTGGAGCTGGGGTTGGGGTAGAACATAAAATGCTGGACCATGTTTGGGAGTGTGCCTGGCGCGCAGCACCCCCCCAGCGGCGTGCACCCGGGGGGGGTTCTTTCACTGGGGTGGGTGGGTGTCCCTTCGCCGGGGGGGGCGCTGCACCCGGGGGGGGCGCATTGGCGATCCAACCCCGGGTGTCAGCGCCACTCGGAACGCCACTGGCCTGGTCTTTTCTTGTAAGTAAGAGTCAGACCAGTTTGAATCACAATTTTAGTGCCCTGTAAGTGTGCTGTGAGACATAAAAAGTTGAAAATCTGTGGACTAGACAGACACTGACAGTCTGTGTACACATAGGGAAGGCCAGGAGAAAGAAAAAAACTTGTCCAGCTGGGCAAGAGGCAGTAGTGTGCTGGTGCCGGCTCGCACCGGCTCACAAGAGCCGGTTGTTACATTTTTAAAGCTCTTGCGAGCCGGTTGTTCCTGCAGGCGAGCCGGCTCCCAGGGGCGGTGCAACATGGTGGTAATGGTTACTCTCCCTAGTACTGTGTTGTCAGCGGGGAGATCTGTCTGCCGGATGCAGTGGCGTTCCTAGGGGGGCGGACACCTAGGGCGGCGCCCCACCCCCTGGGTGCAGTGCCCCCCCCGATGCAGCGAGGAGCCCCCCGGGTGCATGCCGCTGGGGGGGGGGTGCCGCAGCGCGCGCCTGCTGCAAGTTTACTAACTTTGCTTGTTCCCTCTGCCCCGGAACAGGAAGTAACCTGTTCCGGGGCAGAGGGAGCTGCAGCGAACGAGAGAAGTTAGCGAACTCGCGCAGCAAGCACGCGCCACGGCACCCCCCCAGCGGCGTGCACCCAGGGCGGACCGCCCCCACCGCCCCTCCCCCTTGGTACGCCACTGGCCGGATGCACCCTCCCGCTCCCACGCACTTCCTGCTGCCAAGAAGGGGGCGGTTCTTCTAACTTGAGTCGTCGACGTCACACGTTCTGTTTCTCCTCCCCCCTTGCTCTAAGTGTGCGATGCGAGCGACCTGGCAGATCCGAAGGGCTGTTCTTCTCCCAGGCTCTCTACCCGGCTATAGCCAGCTCTGCAATTTGGGGGGGGGGGCGCAGAGGTGGATGGGGGGCGCAGAGGTGGGGGGGCGCAGAGGTGGACCGGGGAGAGAGCCTGTTGTTAAACATTTACCAGCACACCACTGGCCAGAGGTGTCTCACTTCTCCACTGGTACTGGCTGGTAGCTTGATGCCTGGCACTACTGCAACCTGAAGCCCCAAACTGTCAAAGAGGCATCCTCCTGTCTGACATTCCCAGTAAGAACCACCGCTGAACATTTTCACCTAAGTGTTAGTGTGTCTCAAAGGCATAGTTTGGGTAAAGCTTAACCAGCAATGTCTCTCCAAATGTTGCAGGTGACCAGACCCTCCCAAAAGCTGAATTGGTCCCCCCCCCCCCCCACACACACACCCACACCCACTTCTGAAACTGCCCCTCCAAAGTAAGCAAGCAAACTACACTTATGTTGTGTGTACTGTGTGTTAAAGGTGCAAACCACTTCCTTCCCGAATCTAAGGTGTGTTTTGTGGTGAGGGAGGATATTTTTTGGCAGTGGCATCCCTGGAAAGCTTGAGCCCATAGTGGACCACTAATGCAGACTTGGATCATCAGTCACAGACATAGCCCCGGAAGAGCAAGAGCGGGGATGGAGAAGAGAGAAAGGCCTAGGGAGGGATCTGGATGGGGAGGTGAATAAGTAGAAGAAGAGAGTGGAAGATGGAGGAGGAGAAAACAGGAACAACAAAGAGCTGAATTCCAGTGAGGACTGGGAGGGTAGAGCGGAGGAGGAAAGAGCAATATACTACAGAAGGTTATCTGTGGTGTAAATGTGTGTGTAGGTATGTTGTGGCTGGAATCAGGAGACAGGAAAGAGAGCACAAAGGAAAGAAATGAAAATAGAAGAAGAGAGAGCCATTAAAAAAACCTCCGTCCAGCCTCTGTAGTTTTTTCTGGAAAGGCAGGAAGGGTGTGGCAGCGTTGAACTAACAGCTAACTTGGCATACAATGAGAGAAATAAGTGATAACTGCATTCTATAGTCATTTCCCATAGCAACAATTAAACAGTAAATCATTTTGCTCATACTTTCACCTTTTTTTTACTTCTCTAAAGCAGGGGTTCTCAATCCAGTTTTGGGGACATAACAACCCAGGTTGGGTTTCAAGATATCACCATTGAATAAGCATGAGGTAAATCTGAATGCACTGATTATATGCAGATCTCTCTCATGTGTTTTCAATGTAGGTATTCTGAAAACCTGTCTGGCTAGATGTGTCTCTGAGGACTAGGTTGAAAACCCTTGCTTTATTTTAGTTCATACCTTTTCAGTAGTAGCTGAAGGAGAAGCAGTGGGTTTTGAACCAGACTTCTCTCATAACATGGGCAGCCATGGCCTTCCCCTTGCCCTGCCATTGCGGTCTTCTGCCTTTCTCGTCTGCCTCAACAGGTAACGGCAACAAAAGAGATTGACCAGCCATACAGTTTCTTATTGATATATCAACTTGAATAAACCAATTTGGTACACGAGCCATTGGGTACTTTTATTCTCATCAGGCAGGCCTGCCATGCATTCCAGCAAGGCCGTCGTTTCGCACAGTGTGTGTGGTGGAGGTGGCACCCACCGTGATGCAAGGTGGCCCCATCCCGTACCTGAACAGACTCGAGTGTGAGCCATGCAATGTCTCAGGGGTACACCAGCCCTGCTAACAGGGAACCCCTCTCTCATTATCCTTACCTATAATAATCTTGTTCCCTGCTATATCTTATCATGCTGACATAGTGTGACTCTAAGAAAAAGCCTTCTCTTGATTTCAGCTGCCTCACAGAGGTGTCTGTGTGAAACTGTGAACCTTCTCAAATCAGCTGTGAGCACACTGTGGATGGCCAACTACGGTCTCATCCATATCTCTATAATAATTTCAAGCAAGAAAAAGAACAGTCAGGGGAGACAGAAATGTTCACATTGAAAAGTATGAAGAACATTCAATGCTTTCCTAAAATAATGCAAGGTTGTCCATTCTTGCTAGCTTCTGCATGTTCTGGCGTTTGAAATCATAGCTGCATAAAATAGCAGTCATTTTGGGTGGAAGTTAGGAGAAAAGATGGAAGGCTGGTATAGCTGTTGGGAGGGCAAACATGCTCTCATTTATGTATCTTCCTATTTATTCCAATACTCTAGAAATCATTGCCAGGCAGTCACAGAGAGATGGAAACTGGCCAATATTCAGAGAGACATTAGAACTGCCCAGCAGTGACAGCTACTGATGAATGAGCCAGGAATGTACTGGCTGTATACAGGGTCTGTACCCAACACTCCTAAACAGATGGAAGAAATGGAACTGATGGGGTATCTATAATTTTCTCCAGAGTCCTGCAGTTTGGGGCAGGGGCGTAGCCAGACACCCAATTTTGGGTGGGCCTGGGCCCAAGATGGGTGGGCAGAAGTACTCCGCAAGTGATTTGGTCTCTCCCTCTCTCACCTGCATGCCATATGGTCCTTCAAACATCAGCCCCTCCCCTGCATAACTTTTAAATAGCAGATTTTCACCGACAGCGAGCAGCAACTAATACACACTGCTCATGTTGGCCTCACAGCATGTATCAGTCGCTGCTCACTGCAGGCATCTGGTATTTAGAAGGTATGCGGGAGGGACAGTTGTTGAGAGTTTTCAGCTGGTGGGGCTTGGGGAATCCCTGCCAGCCACATCATAGATATGCTGCTACTGGGTGGGCCTGAGCCCAAAATGCCCACCCTTGGCTATGCCACTGGTTTGGGGTTGTTGTTTTTTTTGTTTTGTTTTGTTTGGGGTTTTTTTTGTTAGGTAGTATATTTTCTGCCTGAGCAACAGATCTCCACATATCTGCACTTGTTTCTATTGTGTCTAAAAGACTGCTAATCCCAAATGACGCTTTTCTGACCCTCTTAAAACATGATTATTCCAGTGTGTGCTATGCAAATCACAACAACCAAGCTTAACAGCCGTGTGCAGCCCAGAAGTGGATATTCAATGTTTGCAGTCTGTGATATCAGTGAAGAGAAAAGAATGTGAAGCATTTCAAGCATTCTTTGTGATACCATGTGTACAGTATCTGCTGCAGATTTCTCAGAGACTGTAGGTTTACGCTGACCTGTTTTCATCAGAAGTTCATATCAGTCTCTCAGCTGTCAAATGCTGTGGGCAGCACCATGCTTATTCCTAATACTACATCTCGCTCCAGACCGGGACTTCACTTTTACATGCACCGTTAACCACATGGGGGGGGGGGGGATTCTATATGTGGCACTTAAAAAATCCACTTGAAAACATTTTCACCTAACCGTATTCTATAAGCAGCGCCTAGATTTAGGTGTGGTATATAGAATATGCTTGGTTGATATCCCAGTGCCTAAAACTACGCATATTCATTTACACCAATGAAAACATGGCATAAATCCCGGCACAGAGGGCCATATTCTATAACTAATAGCATAAATTTTGGAATACTCACAAAGCATCTATTTCCATACCCATAACCACACCCCTTTTTTGTCTGCGCATGTTAGAAGCTAGGCACAGTGCGTTACAGAACACACTTAGTGAGTTGTGTGCCCTCTATTCTAATTGTTGCCAATTAGTGCTCATTATTGCTTGTTAAGTGCTGTTATCAACGCTAATTAGTTGTTAAGCCAATTAAGTTACGCGCATTGTTATAGAATCACATGGATTTTGGCACGGATCTCTAGGCGTGCTATATAGAATCCAGGGATTATGGGCCCAGTTTTGGTAAATGGCACTGAAAAGTAGGGTGTCATGAAAAATTGTGCTCAACGCTATTCTTCTAAAGGGAACTCCGGACTGAGCATTCTTCATAGAGTAGCACTTAGCACATAGTCATTACACCGACTAAAAACTGGTGGAAATCCTGATACACAATTTGGGCACACAGCCCCCAAATTCTGTAACACTGTGTGTAATTCTATGGAATGCCTCTGCCCCGCCTATGCTCTTCCCATAGCCACGCCCCCTTTTGGTCTGCACACAAGAGGACTGTGGTACAGATTTTTATAAAATCCCACTCAACCAGATCCACATGCAAATCTAAATTAGAGCCAATTCAAACCAATAATTGATTGTTAATGGCTCAGTAACTAATCGCTACCATGGCTTAGTAACGACCCCCCTATGTGACGGCCCCCAAAGGGTACAGATTTTTATAAAATCCCATGCAGCCAGATCCACATGCAAATCTAAATTAGAGCCAATTAAAGCCAATAATTGATTGTTAATGGCCCAGTAACTAATCTATTTGCACATGGATCTCAGGATTACATACAATTTTGGGTACCCAAATTGGGGCACCATTTATAGATTCTGGGGGTATGTGTGTGCTGTATATCCATAATGAATATGCACGAGATAGATATACATGCACTGTGTGCATGATGTGCACTCTATGTCATGCACCTTCAATGTGGATATCTTGAAAACCTGAGTGGTTGGGCATGCCCCAAGGACTGGGTTGAAATGCAGCATGTGTGCTGTGTCAACATGTACCTCTTTCTCATTTCAGCAGGCTTCTGAAAACACACCCTGGTACAGCACACACACTCACAGGGAGGCTAAGCAAATGTTTATATGTAATTCCAGATGGGTCACAGAGATTTTCTTAGGTTCAAACTAACTTAAAGCAAGAAAAATCAGAAAATATAGCAAATTGGCAAAAAGGGTCCGTTTTCAACATTTCTGGCATACTTAAAACCATTTTGGAAAACAAAATTAAAAACAAATAAAGCAGCCCATCAATGCTAGAGCCTGATCCAGTGGTGGGAGAGCTTACCCAGCCCAGCCTCAGTACATATCAATGAGTACATGTTTGATTGTCTTAAAATATACATTTTAAGTTGCACATTTGGGGGGTCTTTCACTACAGTGCACTATAATCTGAGCTAACATGTGTTAAAGCGGGACTTTTATTGTGCACTAAACCCAGATTTAAAGTGGCATCTTTTGGGAGCAACCCCTCTGTGTTTTATTGCAGGTCATGCATTAATGCCACCCACCATTTCTAACCATTTGAAATTTGGTCCCAGTAGACGGTGGCATTATGCGACAGGTAATGATTTTTCATTGGTATATCAATAATAAGAGTTTTTGATTACTATGTGGAGAATTACTAATTATAGTTTGCTCTGCTTTTTTCAGACATTAGTCCTTGATACAGTATCAGTAGCAAAACATGCATGTCAAGACAATCCAGCCCCTGAGCAGCACCTTTTCCATTAAGGAAATTTCTTTATAAAGATAAGTGAAATGTTAAAATTTGTTGAAGCTAAAGTTGAATGCGGCATTACAAATTGCATTATGAGTATAAACAAATTTAAGAAGCTTTAAAAAAAAAAAAGTAATAGTATTGTTTGGCTGATGAGGAGGAGGGTGCTGTCGCTGTTGGTTGATTACAATTTAATTCAATGAGTTGCACCGCTGAGGCAAACAAACAATCTAGCTTTGTAGCTTGTTTCATCTGGTGTTTTCTACATATTATGTATATGTTTTTATGGCATTTAGATCGTTTGAATCACGTTGCATTTGAGTGTTGCCTGAAAAGTAAATGCCTACTTCAAAATATTTCTCCACTGGCATTTACATCTCCTCCAAGACATGCATAACTCTTAGCTAACTGTTCGATCCTAAGCATTGGAGGAATGATTGTACTCACCTCCCTAATGTTTAAGACCACCTAAAAACCATAGATTAGAGTTTTGGAGCTCAGCTCCTCAATTGGATTCACCAGGGCTTCCTTTCACATTCAGCCCCAAATGATGACACTGATTTTTTAATGTAGTTTTTTGTAAATTGGCTGTACACAAGATATATATCACTAACTACATGTGTTGTTCCTGCATCTTTAGAGGTGTTTTACAAAAGGGTCCATGCTCTTTAAGTTGATTCTGGAGTATCCTAGTGGTTAATGCAACAGGCTTTGATCCTGGTGAAACTGGGTTCAACTTCCCACTGCAGCTCCTTGTGACTCTGGGCAAGTCACTTAGGGGTCCTTTTACTAAAACTTAGCCGAGCTATCTGCAGCAGGGCCCATAGGAATAAAATGGCCCTGCTGCAATAACTCGAGCTAAGCTTTATTAAAAGGACCCCCTTAACCCTCCATTTGCCCAAGATACAAATAAGCACCTGTATCTACTATGTAAACCACTTTGATTATAACCACAGAAAGGTGGTATATCAAGTCCTGTTCTCTTGCCTTTCTAGAATGACTTTAGATAGCTCTAGAAGCTGTGATTCAAACTGGTCTGACTCTTACTTACAAGAAAAGGCCAGGCCAGTGGCGTTCCGAGTGGCGCTGACACCCGGGGCGGATCGCCAATGCGCCCCCCCCCCCGGGTGCCGCGCCCCCCCCCCCCGGGTGCAGCGCTCCCCCCCGGCGAAGGGACACCCACCCACCCCAGTGAAAGAACCCCCCCGGGTGCACGCCGCTGGGGGGGTGCTGCGCGCCGGTCAGCGTCATTCGTTTCCATGCTCCCTCTGCCCCGGAACAGGTTACTTCCTGTTCCGGGGCAGAGGGAGCATGGAAATGAACGACGCTGACCGGTGCACAGCACCCCCCCAGCGGCGTGCACCTGGGGGGGACCGCCCCCACTGCCCCCTCCCCTTGGAACGCCACTGGGCCAGGCACAGTTCAAGGTTGTCCACCTTTTACTTCTCTCTGCTTGGTAAGTGGGTTCCATTTCACAGTTTCAATAGAGAACAGGTGTTTTGTTTCTATCCAGATTAGGAAGATAAAGGCTTGTTTCATTTCATGTTGTTTCAAATTAATTGAAAATGTGATGTAATTTGTGTGTGAGGTGAAGGGTTCATTTTGTGTCATTTAATTTTTAGCACATTATTTGCAAATAAGTGTGCCAGAAGCTAAACCCACTAGAATAACGAAAAAAGTTAATAAAATTGAGGGAAAATGCCAGAAGTGAATCAAAACTGGTACACACCATTCACGATAACACTCTCATGAAATAGCTAGGATTTTTACAAGTATGTTGCTTTTCCCAACCTTCCTGACATATTGTATTCTGACAAATCACTCTCTCATATAAATTATTTCCAGCTAATGATTTTGACTTAGAGCTTCTGTACAACAGATCACATTTCAATACAAAATAACTGATACATCTTATTCCAATTTCAGATAGGTACTCGGCTTTGGGGGGGGGGAGTGCAGGGGGAAAATATTCAAAGAGAGCTTCTACCTGGTTAATCCTGCTGGCTGACCCAAGAGCAGGTATTTGTGGCACTTAACCAGACAGTGCCGCTGAAGTTCTGCTCTGACTGCGGTTGGCACTCAGTTAACGCTGAAGCGCTCCAATAGTGGAGTTGAGGAAAAGCAAGGAGTTTAGTATTAGTGATGATTTCAGTCCAGTAACTGGGTACCATACCCAGAGAAAGTTAGGACAGCGAAAAGGTAGAAAACAGAGAAAATGAAGGCAAATAAAGACCCATATGGCCTAGCCAGTCTGCCTATCCATGCCATCTACTCTCCCTATCATTTCCCTTAGAGATCCTATGTACTTGTCCCAAGCTCTCTGAATTCAGATACTGTTTCTGTCTCCACCACCTCCACATAGGCTGTTGCACGACTTCACCAAGAAATATTTCTTCAGGTTATTTCTGAGTCTTAGCGCCTTTCATCTTCATCCTTTGTCCTCTCATTCCAGAGCTCCCTTTCAATGAAAGAGACTCCCCTCCTGTATCTCTATCATATCTCCCCTTTCCCTCCAGATGACTCCACCCTGTTTGTAGGTTTCTGAAGGTAGTCTCCAGAATTATACACAATATTCTAACTGAGGGTGGTTAGAAATAATCCCGTGCTTAAAGCTGAAGTTATTTTACCACCTGGGAACATCAGGCTGCCAAGCTGTGGCCTGATCCTCCAAGCTGCATCTTAAGGGCCCCCCAAAGGCAAAACCCCCTCTGTACCCCCCAATTCAAGGCCCCTTCATTGTTACCCCAACCAGAATGACCCTCCATTGTAGAACCCCACCTGTGAAATCCCCCCCCCCCCAGAAGAAACTCCCCAGACCATGAACTCTCCACCCTCTTGAAGACGCCTCCCTGGGCCTACCTTTATAAAATCCAAGCTCCTTAGTGGTCTGGGCAGGAGTAATCCCCAGTCACTCTTGCCCTTTCTAGCATCGCCATCCAAAATGGTCCAGTGACTCTAGCAGTAGTTTTGCAGTTACTACTGAGAAAAGTCATGTTTGCACTTAATATGAAAACATGGCCTTTAATAGTAGTACCATAAGACTACTGCTAGAGGTCACTGGGACCATTTTGGATGACGGTACAAGCAAGGGCAAGAGCAACTAGGGATCATTCCTGTTTGGACCACGTGGACTAGGAATTTTGTAAAGGTAGGTCCTCTGTGAAACTTTCAATAGAATGATGGGGTAACTTCAGGAGTCTTCTGGGGTGGGGGGAACCTCTGTGGGGGTTCTACAATATAGTGGCCTTCTGGTTGTGAGGTTACTATGGTGGGGTCTTGATTTGGGGGATCACAAGAGGGGATTGGCCTTGAAAGGGGAAGCACCATGGCCACTATGAATTTGTCAGTTTGCCAGCCCCTTTAAGATATAGCCAGTGCATTTTTCTAGCAAAAAGGTGCCGGTACTCAAATGCTAGGGCACTCTTCAGGGGTGGGGTCATCACTGAGGGACTCATCCCACAATAATAGCCAGACCCCTGCAACCAGTCACAAAATCTATGACAAGGCAGGAATTAGTGTGTAGAGCCTGAACTCTTTCATTTTAAACTTGAGGTCCATGGGTCAACTTTTAGCAAACAATGGGAAAAGGTGCCGGTACTCAGTACCCCCTCACAAAAAGCCCTAGATATAGCCCAGAGTACCAGACTCACAAACAGAATTATTCGTTTTGTATGGGCGTCAGTAACCTGCGATACTGAGCTACTGCAGGTTGGTGAACTCCTGTGATAAATCAAAGTGTGGTAAAAGCATTCCTTTACTGTACCTTGATAACTACACCCCCCTTCCCCAAGTCTACGAACACAGGGGTTCAGACTTTCTGGGACCCTACCATGTGGCACAGGCATTATATCAGTTATCTTTGCTCAGAAGTCAAGAACTCTAGAAACTCACTCCCAGAGGTGCTATGCAAACTCAACGACTATCTCAACTTCAGGAAGCAGTTGAAAGCTGGCTCTTCTCCATGCCTTAATAACTCGAGTTAGCTGACTAGAGTGAGGGAATGAAGAGATTTGTTTCTCATGGAGAAATGTGTTTTGGGAAACCCAGACTATTTACTGTGTCTCCTGGGTGTGGGAGCTGTCCTGTGAGAGGTCTCTAAGAGAACCATCTGTAGTCCAGTTTCTCATACAGAATTGTTCTGTTTGTATGGAGACAAGGGATGAGAGAGAGAGAGGACAAGGGCATGGACAGATGTCTATTTTCCAGGGCATTACATACATGGAATTTTTTTTTTTGTTACATTTGTACCCCGCGCTTTCCCACTCATGGCAGGCTCAATGCGGCTTACATGGGCACTGGAGGATTAAGTGACTTGCCCGAGTCACAAAGAGCTGCCTGTGCCTGAGGTAGGAATTGAACTCCGTTCCCCAGGACCAAGTCACCACCCTAACCACTGCCACTCCTCTGACCTGAACATACTGATCTCCCAAAACATCTTTACAAATAGCAGAGACAGTAGGTAGTGTAGTGTTTTAAAAACAAAAACATCATATAAAGATAAATATAAAGACAGTAAGTTGGTGTGAAATTTACATTTATAAGGGATCAGAACATATTGAAACACTATTAAATTGACTTAAAATACGGATTTGGATGATAACCCATTACACACTAAACATCAAATCAGTGCTGATACGACAGTATTCTATAAAGCCTGCAGAGATTTAGGTATCTAGTTAGGCGTATTCTACAAAACCGATAGAAATGTGAGCGAATTCTGAAAATGGCACGGAAATGGCACTGAGCACCAATTCTGTAAAAGGCACTCGGCCCTTTACAGAATAATACTCTGAGCTTCAATTTTTTGGTGACAATTTTTAGATGCCATGTATAAAATCTAGTCTAAGAGCTTTCATTGTATTGTATGAACAAACATTAGCATCACATCTATGTTATTTGAATACTCTAAAGATTCGCATGTAAATGTACTTTGAAGAAACTTTTCTTGATCATGTTACTGAAAGCCTTTGTTAAGGATAAGACAGCAGATTTTTCCTGTGGTCCCCTCAATCCTCAAAGTCAAACATAAACCTTTATCTGTTGATTTGTTAATGCTGATAATAGTTTTTGGTTCCTTTCTGAGGGTGGTATCCAAAATGTCTCTACCTCCTACTATGTCTCTTTCAATGGATGCAACTTACTCATAGTGTGAAGGCATATGTTGGTGGCATCATTGTCATCCGGCTGCTCTTTCTTTATTTGCCAACGCCCAGAACTAGTATTAGCGGGCACACGCTTCATCTATTTACTAAAATTTTTATTAACGCAACACACAACTTCAATACTGCCCTTCAACATAATGGCAGCTTGATACAGAGTCTGTGGTAGATGAAAATATGTGGTTCTGTTTCTAGTCTAAAGTTATGAAACCTCTTTCCTCTGCAGCGGTTTTACAGTCTATGTTTTTTTTTATATCATAAAATTAATTGGATCCTCGAAAACCTTGCTACTGCTGGCCTGAGTTCATCAGACAAATGTGGCACTGTTTGCTGCAAGTGGGTACTTTCTCATCATATGTTATATGAGTGTCCTCCGATTCTTTCAATTCTGGAAGGCTGTTTGGAATATATACAAACACTTTTGCCCATAACTGATGACCTGACTTATTCAATTGTAATTTTTAAGTCCGTTCATGCAACTTTTGATTTGACCTCCCCGCAATCAAAACTATTGGACATTCTCCTCACTATTGCTCAATGGCATATTTTGCAAAACTGGAAAAACGCACAGTTGCTGAATATTCATTTCTGGTGGAATACAGTCTGCAGCATCAGAAGTTTGAGCTCGCCATGGCTGCGAAAAGTCGGATGATAGTATCTAAGAAAAAAATGTGGTCTATTTTGGACAACTCCCTCCAAACTATTCAGGCCACACCTTAAACCTGTACAAAGGACTATTTGTCAAACACCTGGATGCTTTCCCTCCCTTTTTTCTCTTCTTTCCTTTCTCTTTTTTCCTTTCCCACCTGTTGTGTTTCTTGCTTCCTATGTTTTTTCCATCATTGTTTTCCTGTTATTTGTATTCTTGGAAATTAATATTTGGAAATAAGAAAGGTCCTCCTGCAATTTCTCACACTCCACATGCAATTAATAACATTGAATAATTTTGTGACTTCTGCAAATTGATCACTTCACTCACCATTCCCATTTCCAGATGGCTTTTCCAATACTATCTTGCACCCCAGTTTTTTAGCTTTTGTCAGCTGACCAGCACGCAACACAAGGATGGCCTTTTTGCCATACCATTCAGAGAAAAAAAGAAGAAAACTGATTCAGAGAGAACTAAGTGCAGAATTTACTAGGAGCGGTGTAGGTGTTGGATCCTGTCTGCCTCCTAGCACACCATCACATCTTTCTGCACATTTTTGAGAGTATAACAATAACACTGGCAAAAGTCCATGCTATTATTCGGAGAGTACAGGAATAATGTTGGCATGTTGCCAGCATATCCTTCTGGCTTTCTTGGTGTATAGTGAGATACGCTCCGTGCTTTGGTGGCAGTATTCAGGATAGCTTGCAGGATATTGCTGGCCTGGGCTGTCTACTGCTTCTCCTTGCTTGTGGCCTTTTACTTCCAGAAGTGTAATTAGAATTTCTGTGAGATCATAGCTAAGAAATGGAAAAAAATTGTATGAGAAAAGCTGTGTGGCCCTTTTACTAAGGCGAGTAGGCGCCTCCGTGCGTACAACACGCCTCAAATTAGAACTGCCGCCCAGCTACCGCATGCCCCGTGTGGTAATTCTAATTATTCTGCGTATCCGCTATGTGTGCCGGAAAATATTTTTATTTTCTGGCGCATGGCGCTAACTGGGCGGTAATAGGCAGTGAATGCACGCTGATGATTCCATCTGGTTAACGCATGAGACCTTACTGCTAAGTCAATGGATGGCGGTAAAGTCTCAGACCCAAAATGGACACGCCCCAATTTCTATTTTGCTGCATGTCCATTTTTGGCTTAAGAAAAGGCCTTTTTTGCAGGTTGCACTGAAAAATGGACCTGCGCGCGTCCCAAAACAGGTGTCTACACTAGCACAGGTCATTTTTAGGCCATGCCTTAGTAAAGGACCCCTGTGTGTCCAACGGCAGTGCCGACTCCAGAGAACAACCAAAAACATCAGCCTAAGAATGCAAACAGGTGTAGAAAAGTGAGCAAGGCAACTGTGCAGACATTGCAGAAGGATACACCCATCAATATAAAGTAGTATGGTTGCTGTGTTAGTCCACATTAAAGGGTAATAAATAACAACAAACAAAACAGACAGCTCTATATTTTTATGTTTAATCGGTTTTTATTGGCATTTCCCGCATGTTATATCATTACAAACTTTCATGTAACAAACTTCATAAACAATCCATGCTACAACAATCCAAATAGCTGGCTGGCCTTCGGCTGGTATTTTTACCTTTTCTGCCCCTCCCCTTCCCCCCCCCCTTTTGTGCTAAGCCGACATTGTTATTGACAGACAAACATGCTGGATTTCCTCAGTGAACTCATTATAGAACAACTTATCATCCAGCCCTACTTATGCGATCAAATTAGCAGATGTTATCATCAAATTAGTTCAGACAGCTGTATATTTAAACGGCTTTATTCATTATGAGGGTCTTTTACTAAGCCCCAGTAACGTTTTTAGCTCACAGTAGAAATCAGCTGGCTATAAATCTGAGGATGCCCATATACTCCTAAGGGCATCTCGGCATTTACCACCAGCTGATATCTACCGCAAGCTAAAATCGCTACCAGGGCTTAGTAAAAGACCCTCTATATGACGGCTGTATAGCTGGTGTAAATGCTCCAACCTAGGTGTGTGCATAAATTATAGTATTCTATAATTTACACATCTACCTGTGTGCCCTGCCCCCAATCCACCCAAACTCCGCCCATGCGCATGCCCACCCTCAAAGTATGCGCCATGAAACCTTGGCTGTACTTTGCTACTGCTCAGTGTTCTATAAGAGGTCATCTATTCTCATAAATGACCACTTACATGAGTACAGGTCTAGAATACTATTATTTACGTGCCTTCTCGCCACCTAGCTCCTAGATCTATAAACCCTCTATTTCCAGGTAGTGCCACTGAAAATTCTTACTGACTGCGCCAACACTCTCCAGACAGTGCCAGGACGGAGTTTGGGCCCTCTGCCGATATCTATGAGCCACAAGATAGATTTGGATAGACTGGAGTGGGCTTGACGACAACTCCAGTAGTTGGAACATAAAGACAGAGCTAGGCAGACTCCTATGGTCCATGTCCCAGAACCACCAAAGAAAGACCATGGTCAACTAAATAATATCTCATTCATTGTGATTTATTCTTGAATTGATAAAGAATATGACCTGGATGGACCATTCAGGTCTTTATCTGCTGTCACTTACTATGTTACTGTGTTACTATTTATATGCTATATGGATAAATTTAGGACATGAGAAAGACTGTCTTAAGTTTATCCACATAGCTATAAGGATCTCAGCTGATTATTGCCAGTTATCCCTGTAGTGCATAGATATATTTAGCACCATGGCTTCTACAGATACTGGTAGTGAATACCAGTATGAAATATTTAAACACAGCAGCTAGTATTTAAAATAAAAAAAGAATGACCGTGGTGTTTGAATATTGATCTGCAAGAACACAAGGGGTTTTCACTGCCAAAAGCTAGTCAAAAATGTATTACGTTAGCTCAATAAAATGGTTTCAATCGCGTATTCTTTTTCATTTGATTTTATTATTATCCATCAATATAAAGTAAGGCAGTGAATTTGAGTAAAGATTCTTGGTGGTTCAGAAACCTTGCATCGGCTGTGGGCAAAACTAATTTTACATATTGAGAGGAATAAACCTGTTACTACATGCATCAATCCAATATCTCACCTACTCTTCTCCTTAAAGAGTACAATAGCCTTGTGTTTTTCTCTAAATACTTTTCTGTTCACAGCCCTCTTTAATTATTTTCAAAATTAACCTGACGTATATATTTAATTTGTTTTCGTTGATTCAACATTCAAATATCAAACACAATTTAAAACAAACCGAAAGACACCAAACATGTTTTCAATGATAATGAAAAACTGGAAAATAAAACAGAAATAGTTTTAGCCATGTCAGTGGGCATTCAGATATTCAAAAGCAAGAAAGGGAACATAAGCAAATAATCCAAAGTAAGGAAACAAATAATGCAATATCAAGCATATTAACCACGTAGTCATTCCAGTAAATGCAAACTCAGGGACCCTTTTTACTATGTTTCAACACTTTTTATTGATGATCCCTCAGAGCCATCATTCAACAGGTTGCAATATACAATATAATATGAATAAACCATCTTAGTGCGAATAAATCGCCCTCAGCAAATATCTCACATTTTCTCTCCCCCTTTCCCCATCCCATGCCCACCCCTCTCTCCAATTATTGCAGTGTAAATTTATTGAGCTCTACATTTTATCTTTCCCTCCCTGCACCTCTTCCCTTACGTCCCCCATCTTCCTACTTGATGAAGGCAAAACCAATCACATGCTCAAACCCCTTCATAATATCGTAACCCTCCTCTACTGGATGTAATTGGTCCATTGATTGGGACCCTTTTACTAAAATAATTAGAATCTGAGCTTAGGACTAGATTCTATTTATGGCGCCTTTAAAAATTCTGTGCGGAAAAATACGCCTAGGCATATTCTGTAAAGTACACCCAAATATTATAGAATAGGCTTACAATTTCCAATAGTATATAGAATATGCCAAGTGCCTCTTCCAGGCGATCAAATGTAGTCATGGCCATTTACGCCACATTTTACTTGGGGTAACTCTTGATGCCTAAATTAGGCCCAGAGTGGGTATATTCTATAACAACACACATAGATTTTAGAAACACCGACACCCCAGTCATGGCCACGCCCCTTTTCAACTATGCAACTTAGAATTTACATGCACCACATTACAGAATATGCTGAGTGAGTTCTGTGCGTAAATCTTAATGCCAATTAGTGCTGATAATTGCTTGTTAACATCCAATTAGCAGTGCTGATCAGCTCTTTTTCCAATTAAAGAAAATGTTTATTAAACCATGCTAGCAGTTGCTGCGTGGCAATGCCAACACCACATATTCAAAGTGAATGGGTTGTGTCGGCATTAATGCATAGCAGCCGCTAGCGCAGCTTAGTAAACAGGGGAACAAATTACATGCATTGTTATAGAAAGTGCTTTGATTTCCACATGGAAATTAAGGCATGATATATAGAATCTGGCAGTTAATGGGTGATAATGCAGGATTGTACAACACGTTAAATCCAAATTTAATGCTGCACTTTTGGGGGATTTTAAAATATATTTTATTGCAGGTTGTGCACTTATTTTGCCTATTAGGATGTGTCAAATGATCCCTTGTTAACTCTGCATTAGCAGTTATCATATGCTAAGAATATAACGCGCTAAGCGCTAGCAGTTTAATGCTTCCATGCCCACTCCCTAAAATATTTTTAAAAATCAGTAACCCACAGGTTAGTGCTTTAACACGATTCTGTCGTAGTCTGTTTGTGTGTGCTAACTATGCATTAAGGGCTTGTGTCCTTTAGTAAAGGGCCCCCTCACTACCCTGAATGTGTCTTCTGATCTCACTACAGGAAAGAAGACTCCCTTATCTATCCACTCTTCCAAAAGAATGGAGCCTTATTTATTAAGATATGCGGATTGTACCAAAGTGGACCGATTGAATTTGTCGAGGTCCAATAGACATTTGACCGTGGAGGACTATAATCTGATTAACTCTATGTGATGGAAATGAAGAAGCGGTAAAGTGAGAGGAGCTACCATGGCCTCCTCCAATTGCAGCCACATGGGCTTGTATTCAGAAGTACGGAAGAACCATCTGCACCCCTGCTGTGAAATGTAAGATTATGATAAGTGAGGAAGTCGGGAAATAAAACTCCGCCTTTTTCCCTGGTACATTTAAGTTTCCTCAAAGCAATTTTGGAGGCTTATTTGACCATAGAAAAGAAGATAATAATTTGTCAACTTGTGAGTAGAATGGAAGGGGAAAGAGGATCGGAAGCATACTGAGGATATAATTAATTTTTGGAGATATCATCATTTTAATAGTTTCAAGCCGGCCCCACCAGGACAAGTGTAGAGGATGCCAGGAATGCAGCAAAGCTTTAAGGGTTAGCACTTCAAAGAGAAAGTTCCATTCAACCCTGTCAAAGGCCTTTTTTGCGTCCAAAGATAAAGCCACAATTGGTTGGGGCTGGAAAGAGGCTATATGCGATAAATGAAGAAAAAGCCTTGCGTTATCGCTAATAAGTCATCCAGGCATGAAACCTACTTGACAGGGATGAATAATTTTATGCACAACTTTTTTAAGACGGTTGGCTAGAATTTTAGCATATAGTTTATAGTCCGCATTGAGTAAGGATATAGGCCGGTAATTAGACACCAAAAGAGGATCTCTATTCGGTTTAGGAATGACCGTTATGACTGCCTCTGCGAATCGACTGGTGGAGGTGGTTTCCGGAGACAGGTCATTGAATAAAAGTAAGAGAAAAGGAGTGAGGTCAAATTTAAAGACTTTGTAAAATTCTATAGGGATCCCGTCTGGGCCTGGGGACTTCCCTAGAGGAGAGTCTTGTATGGCCACTCTAATTTCTTTTTCAGTGATGGGCTCCAGTAGGGGGATGACTTCCTGCTCTGTCCATTTAGGACATTGTAGGGGGGTTAAAAAGTTTTCCGTTAAGTGAAGTGATTGAGGGGCTTCTGATGGTATAGTTCTGAATAAAAATGATGAAAAGCCCAGTTTGAGAGGTGACAATGCTATGCTCAGATATTTTAATGGCAGAGATCTGCACCTTGGATCTTTTTCTTTTTAGATAACTAGCTAATAATCTACTGGATTTATCCTTTCCAGCATAATGTTTAGACTGAAAGTCAAAATCTGCTGGCCGGCTTTAAAGCTTAACAGCTTATCATCTCAAATTTTAGGTGACATAGATTAAGGAGGGTAGGATTAGAAGTTTGAAAATAGTTGTTTTCGATTTCTTTAATTTGTGATTCAAGCTTTAAGATTGAAGCCCTCTCTGCCCTAGCTTTATATGCAGCAATGAATATATGCAGTGGAGACAGTGCATGCAAATCTCTCTCATGAATATTCATTGTGGATATCCGAAAAACCTGACTGGCTGGGGTGCCTTCAGGACCAGATTTGGGAACCACTGGTGTATATAGAGGCATAGAAAGATTTAAAGGGAGAGTATTCTATACACCAGCATTTCAAAAAATTTCCTATCGGCATTAAAACCTGTTTCAAGCAATGCATAACTGAGGATTAAATTCTCATTTGGTACATGGATTGGGAGGCAAGCTCAGTGGGGAGTTTGAGTTCAACTTCTTAATTGGCTCACATCAAAAGTGCAATTTTAGAAAAGTTGGCACTTACATTTTATTTGCTCATATTATATTTACTGAATTGCTTGTTGTTTATTTTATGTGTGTATTAAACTCTGACTGACTTTGAGATAGGAAGTGGCATATAAATATTTTAAACAAATAAAGTGACAAGGTAGCAAAATCTGCGGCTTTACACAGATAAGTGCTGATACACATACAAAGCCTTCAGTGATTCCGCTCTTTTTCAATGTGGGTTTTTATTGTAATACATGCATTTTTTTCATGCTCTTATACATATTTTATTAAAAGTTCCATGTTTAGAAAGCCTTTTGTAAAATGCTTTGCAAATTTTGAACGGTTTGATTTGAATATCCATTTTCTAACTAAGATGGCCTATATAAAAATTGGGCTTTATGTACCCACATTTGATTTTGGAAGCATCATTTTTATGTGTTTTAGTGGCACAGGCCCCTATTGGGTACATACTCTTTGGTCCCTGTGGCCGTTGCTTCTCCTCCCCTGTTCTTCCCCTTTAGAAGAAAAGCACACAACATAGGAAGGCAAACAGCAGCCTTAGAGACAGAGAGAAAATGTTTGCTTTGTGTCTCTGCTGCTGTTACTTGCAGGATCCAGAGAGAGATGGGGAATGGGAGAAAAGAGAAGCATGAAGCTGAACCCAGACAGCTTTTCAGCCTGGTTCCTTATAGCAGCTGCTGGGCTGCTTCCTTCTATGTCTGTGTCTGTAAGTCTTTCTTCTGTTTCCTCAAATCAACCACTTCTCCAAATGTATGCAAATGACAAATAGGGCCTCTTTTTTTTTGAGATAGCCAATATGTATATTCAAGCATGAGATTTCCAAGACATCCAGCATTGTACAGTACTAGATATCATTAGTATAGGGGGTGTTAGACATGCTGGGGTCCAGGTCAGAAACATGGAAAGGGGCTGTAAAGCTCACAGCAGGCTGTGCCTACTTCAGCTTTAGGAAGGCCTAAGGCCTTCTATGGCATGGAGGTTCAGAGCAGTTGCCATGATTGTCCCTTCTCTCTCACAGTGCCAACCTTGACAAGTACTTTCTATACACTACCATTCTCTTCCAAGACATGCACGGACTTTCTTTAAAGATACAGAACATATTAAATATTATTTGTAACGCTTTGTATTTTCATAACACAAACAAAAAATGTAAAACAAATGAAAATCCACGCTTTCTTGCATTCCACAAGGCTACTTCTAAGCCACATATATCACACATTACCTGCTTGTTCAATTACAACTTGAATCATCATATATCAAATTTAGTGGTCCTTTTTACCAAGCTGTGGTAAAAGGGGCCTTGTGCTAGCGACGGGGGCCATTGTTGCCGTGTGCTGCAGGCTTTTTTACCTCTGTACTGTTCTAGGCAAAGTATAGTGTAGCTTAAACAGCCAGCATAAACCATCCCCAAGCAGAAGCTTCACCAGCAGACTCATTTCTTAAGCAAATCTTCTTTATTGTAGTACTCAGAATAAACAAAATCGAACTGTAAGTTCAGTTGCTTGTAAAAGAATTGTGGCTTTCTGCCCATAGAATCTGTATCTAGCCACCTCAGAGGCAAGGAGATGGCCAGAACCTCAACCCAGCTGTAACACTCAAGGAAAATAAGGGGGAGAACTCAGAGAAAATAAATGGGAAATGACTTGCGGTAAGATGACTTAGGGAGATGTCTTGGGAAGATGGTGAAACATTTTGATGGAATTACAGTAGATTAAGGAGGGATCAGCCCTTAGAACAGCTGCTGATCACAAAGGCATGCTAGGAAGACTGGGCTCTCTCACACAGCCCGCAAGGGCAGCAAGGGCGGGCTGGCCCTAGCTCAGAGCTAACAGCCAGTAGGGAAAGCTACAAGGAGTCAATCACAGTGTGATTTATTATACAAACAATGCAATTAAATACACATAATACTTGTATTAAATATACATCACAATATACACTGCCTCCATGAATATGGAGGCAGAACAACCTTAGTGGGTAAAAAGGCCAAAAAATGGCTTGGCCATGCAGTAAGATTTCACTTACCGCATGGCCACGCAGGATGGGAGCACTTAACGCCTCCCATTGAGGTGGCATTAAGGGCTCCCCCCTAGCGCATGGTGCTGCCTGATTACAGCCGGATTAGTGCCGCAGTAGAAAATAGCTAGCTATTTTCCTTAGTGCGGGAAATGGCATACGCCAAGGCTGGAACTATGGCCAGCGCCTCTGTTGGCCTGGCGGTAGTTCCAGTTTAGCATGTGGTAAGCCCGAAATTGGGCTTACCACTGCTCTGTAAAATGTCGCCTAAAAACTACTCTGAAAACACTCCTGTGTTTACCAAGGCATACGGAGCTTCCATCTGAAATGGGACAATACAGCTGGCGCTTCTCTTTGTTATCATCCTCCAGTCTAAGTTCTTTGATTTCTGTTTATGAATATGGCATTCCTTTCTGTATTCTCGGGTTTTTAAGTTATAAACCGCTTTGTTGCATGGAACAAAAGGTGTGTATATTAAATCACAGATAAACGTAAACAAGCATAAACAAATACTATGCTGCTTATTTTAGAAGCAGTATTCATGTTTTAGACATTCATAAATTGGCACTTAGACGTCCAAATCCAGATTTTACAAAGCCAGAATATGAATGTCTAAAACTGAAGAACATATATCCAGCAAGGGGGCGTGATCTGGGTGGGACTTGAGCAGGCCAAAATATGAATGTTCATTCCCCATTGTAGAAGGGGAAGGAACACCCATGTCCATAAAGGTCAATGTTGGGAGTTATACTTGCTACATAGAACAACCAGTGGACCCCTATTGGAAGGGCTGTGTTGCCATTACTGCACGATCATTAAAAAACATTTACTGTATGAGCACTTACCATCACCCATTTTGTAGGCAGTAAGGGCTCATGTGGTAATCCTGACCTAACTAGTACGTTAATGGTGATACACTAACTGTTTAGCATAGGAACGTTCACTCTCTGCCCCCTGACATGCCCCTCCAAAAACAAATTATTTTAGTGCATGCTAATTTGGCAGTTATCGCAAGACACCTAACGCAGCTTAGTAAAAAATCAATACCTTCACATATACCAATAGGCAAAGTGATCAAGAGGGTAGGTACCACCGTTGAAAAAGCACTTGAGTTTTCACTTGCCATACAAACTCAATAGAGGGTACTAGATACAAATGTTACAAACAAGGTTGTACAGGGAAAGAAGACACATAAGGAACCAACAGAGAGAATAAGTTAGATAAACCCATGCCATGAACAACTTTAAACATTAACACCATGATTTTTTATTGAATTTGAAATTCATTTGGCAGCCAATATAAAAAAAATTAAACGTGGGGTTATAAGATACTGTTCTACAATCATTACAAATAGCATCAAATGATGACACTCATATCTTCATGGTATCTTCTGTTGCACTGCCAGTATTGCCTTTACTGAAATCCTTGCAGATTGCCAGTTGCCTTCCATATCAATTTTAAGGTTCTTATACTGTTTCATAAAATACTGTCCAATGCAACCCCTATTCCTGGACTATTGAAAATGTATTGTCGACCCACAGCTTTGCAATCTGAGAAAAAATGTATGCTAGGTGAACTAAACTATGTGAGACTCGTGAACGAGTGTTTTCAGTTGTGGCACCCACATTATGGAAGGCATTATCTGTTCAGCTATGTTATTAATTGTCATACAGGAGCATTTTCAAAAGAAACGTCTAAGTTGGAATTTGGACGTCTTTGTAGAATGTCCAAATTCGGAGGCGGGGAAAAGGTCATTTTCAAAAAAAGATGGACATTCATCTTTGTGTTCGAAAGTACCTTGGACATCCTTGGATTTGGACGTCTTTGATTTTCAGCCATTTTCAAAACCAAAGACATCCAAGTCTAAAACATCCAAATTCAAGCCATTTGGATGTGGGAGGAGCCAGCATTTTTAGTACACTGGTCCCCCTGACATGCCAGGACAGCAGCAGTGGACTTCATAAACTGCTCCCAGGTACACAGCTCCCTTACCTTGTGTGTTGAGCCCCCCCCCAAAAAAAAAACCCAAAACCTACTACCCCCAACTGTATACCACTACCATACCCCTTACGGTGAAGGGGGCACTTATAAGTGGGTACAAAGGGTTTCTGGTGGGTTTGGAGGGCTTGCTGTTTCCTCCACAATGTAACAGGTAGGGGGTGTATGGGCCTGGGTCTGCCTGCCTGAAGTGCACTGCACCTACTACTAAACTACTCCAGGGACCTGCATGCGCTGTCACGGACCTGAGTATGACATCTGAGGCTGGTAAGTAATATTTTTATCATGTTTTTTGAGGATGGGAGGGGGTTAGTGACCACTGGGGGTCATCTGGTCATTTCAGGCACCTTTTGTGCCTTATTCGTAATAAAAACAGGTCTAGGTGAAAACGTCCAAGTTTCAGTCCTAGTCGTCTTTGCTTTTTTCCATCATGGCTCAAAGACATCCAAGTCTTAGGAACGCCCAAGTCCTGCCTCAAACATGCCTCCGATACGCCCCCTTGAGATTTGGACGTCCTTGCAATGGACTTCTGATAAAGATGTCCAAAATCGGGTTTCGATTATACCGATTTGGACATCTCTGTGAGATGGACGTACAAGTGGCGATTTATGTCACTTTTTGGACGTCCATCTCTTTCGAAAATGAGCCTGATAGTCATTTTTAGAAAACACCTTAAGTTATACCTTTTTCAACAGTTTTCTCACTACTGAAGAATAGGGAAACCATGCTAACTGCTTACTTGATGTAACTCCGGAATAGATTTATTGAGTGATGAGGTACTCCAATTTATACACTCTTGTAAGTGTTATTAGTATTTATTGTTTAATGAACAATTTATTTATTACATATTATTTTATCCTGTCCTTGTTATATTTTTTAATTGACTATGTTTGGTCTTTGTATTTGTTCTGATTATGTGTGTATCATTGTAAGCCACTTTGAATATTGGAAACAGCAAGTTATAACTGTTGAAAACAGACAGATTGGCAAGCATTCCTAGCCACGAGGACTTGTCAATCGTTGAGCACTCCAGTGTCTTTATATTAAGATCAGCAATCCCCTGCCCTGTCTTCCAACTTGGACCTGGCAAAACAAGTTATAATTAGGAACATAGAGTTGACCCAATACAACCATATTACTCCCCCAACCACCACGCTGGCTACTCCTTGTGATCTTGGGCAAGTGACTTAACCCCCATTGCCTCAGGTACAGCATTACATTGTAAGTTCGCTGGGGACACTGTACCCGACTGTAACACTTGAGCTGCTAAATTCAATTCAATTAATTACACAGAAAACATCTGTACTCTGGTTAGATAGTATGTCCAGCACAACAAGAATCTTAGGTCATATCAATCAAGCACTAATTAACATTATCTGGAATCTCTCCAGACTAAATGACCATTCAATATAGATTTTTAAGCAACTGTAAAGCAGCAGAACCCCCTAAAATCTAATTATGTGGGATTAGAACCGCCGTAATGTCCGTGCCCCAATATAGCAGAAATGCCTTGGCCATAAAGCTTTCCATCACCCTCAAAAACACTCATCTCAGATCAAACTGGACATTAAAATAACCAAGATAACAAACCAAACTAAGTTTACAAAAAGCTCACAAAAGACTGCAGAGCTCAATCACTGGCACATTTTTGAAATGGACAAGCAGCATAAAACTGAAATAAAAGATTTGTAAAGAGTTAATTCTTGAAACAGCCATGTCCAACCTAAGAGGATATCCTCAAACTTGCTGTCTGTTGTCCAGAAAGCTGATGGCGCTGAGTATCCCTGTTTATTCCTCACCAGGCATAATTAGGTAATGTAAGACAATTTGATCATATTACTCCCTTGTTTTTGAAATATTATATCCTTTAGGAAAATTGAAACTCTTGACTTTGATACATGGGGCATATTATGAGCAGCAACCTTATTTACATTCCCTAGTAATTCCACATAAGCCCTCAAGGATGTTAAGATCTTTGCAAGGTCACAGAGTGGTCTTATCAAAAGCCAAATGGGAATTGACTTGCTTACATGTTTTCTTTTGTTAGTTCCATCTTTATGGAACATTCTTCCAAAAGAAATACATGCAGGGGCAAATTTTTAAAAATTACAAGGTTTTATTGAAAGCCCTCTTTTTTAAACAAGCCTTTGACACCAAAATAGATAGTGAGGGAAAGATACATTAGCGAATCTGCATAAAACAACCAATAATAGATTTACTCAAGGTATTTTGGAATTGTATGTTTGTTCTAGGCTTCCTATCAAATACATATGGAATTTCTTTTTATTACTTTTTTATTATGGATTTTATATTGTAAACTGTTGTAAGCTGTACAAAAGTTAAGCACTACTCAAATTTTAATAAAACGCTAAAAAAAACCAGAGAAGATAAACTCAACAATCATGGTCATCCAAACACCACCCTTTTAAATATTGAAACTTTACTTTGCATTTGTGTGTACATATATATATATATATATATATATATATATATATATTATATACCTAGATATAGATATTGATAGAAATAATGAGGACAATTTACAGAAGTCATTTACCCAGGTAAATAGGCTATTTGAAAATTGCCCACCATCCCTGCAAGCAAAAAATATGCTGATGGTTCTCTGAGTCTGTGTATTTGTAAGTATTTTGTTTTGTTCAGGTGACAATTCACAGGGATTCCCAAACTCAATTTTTGAGGACCAAACGCCAGTCTAGTTTAAGGGGAACTCAGCTTTAGGTGGATACTCCAGATATTACAGGGCAGGATTACATGTATAAAATAAGTTTTTATAAGTAGGTTCCTGCATATCACAATTAGATTAGACGGATTGCCAGAGTTCTAAAATGTATGCCTACTCGCCTTTTATACTCAAAATTTATTGATTTTTCTATATAAATCTATGATTCACTGCACTAATATGTTACATAACTGTATATCCTTAATACCAACAGTGGTTTATCCCTTTATTGTTTTTCTTTTTAAATTGTATACTGTTCAAAACATATAAATAAAAGTTAAAAAAAAAAAAGAAGGGTTGCCAGAGGTAAGTTTTTTTTGTTAATCCAATAAAGCTTCGCAGTAAGCTTCAGACATTTCTTGGTAAATGCTGTCTGCTGAACACTGTAACATCACCTCCTGATAGTAGACTGTGGCTATATCTGATGTTTTTAAGGACTAAGCAAATAACTGACAATTTGGTTGACTTTTGGCACAGGCACAGAATTCTGACAAACAAGGATGCTATTGCCCTTGAGGGTTGGTGTTTTTTTTTTGCCCTTCAAACAATTTTGCATTAATAATTAAAAGGAACAAGAGAATAAATAACCAAATACATAAAAATAAAAAGAAAACAAAGTTCTACAAGTACCTCATGTATAAAACATACATGAAATATTTATATATAGTCACCTCACTCACCATATGGGAGGGGAGGGATCCAATTGAAATAATGAGGATTACATTCTAAAAGTTATGAAAAAGAAAAAATATTCGATAAGGGAAAAAGCAATCCCCATGTAGAAGCATTAACTACTCTTCTTAAAGATCCTGTTGCAAAAAATAATTTGCATTCAGGTTACGCAGCATTTTGAATTTACTTACTAACTTTTGTTTTGCGCATTAAGGGGAAAATTAGCAGCATGGGCTGCTGTTAAGATGAATTATCAGGTTATTTTAGCACAGGCTCTCATTGGATAAAATTGGAAGTTGATAGCTTCTCCCTTAGTCCACTATGCAAGCTTATGAGATCCCTACATGTATTTGACTGGTAAGGTTGGAATGTAATAGTGCCCAGACTATGGGGTCCTTTTACTAAGGTGCACTAAAAGGTAGGCCGTGCTACATTTAGTGAGTAGGTTTCTCACACGCTACAGCTAGCTTTAGCGTACCAATAAAATGGCTGCATTTGTGGAGTTTTTATAATGGCCACACGCTAATTTCCCCATTAATGTGTAGCTATTACCTATTTTGGAGGCAGTAAGAGCTCCTGCACTACTCCCATATTAATTGGGTATCATGCGGTAATGTGCCCATGCTACCCGATTAGCACAGCATGCCTACTTTCTGCCCATGGGCACCCTCTCACGCTGAAAAACACAAAATATTTTTTAGCATGGAATTATCACGCCCTAAGCAGAACACTACTGCTCAGCGCATCCCATGGTCGTGCTCTATTAGCACATGGTAGGCCCAGATAAGGCCCACCATGCCCCTGTATGAATATGACTTATGCCAACTGAGCAGAAACATTCCCAAGGCAGGGCTGGGGAGGGGTTCAGATTTACACACATACCTTAATATTGCAAAGAAGAATCTATTCTAATTATTGCTAAGAGATCATCGATCAGCCTTATTGGGCTTGTCAGCTTAAACCATATTAAATTGACTTTACTCTTAGAAACATGAATATTGTATCTGGAAAACTGAAATACAGGACTGTTTCCACCAGTTAAAACATTGCACAATTCACTGCCCTGTGTTATTCTGATTTTTAAAAATGTTTATTCAGTAGTTATGAACAACCAGCTGTACCAAGGAAACAACTTCTTCTTTTTTAAAATAGAAAAAGAAAGATGCAGTCCCAATGACCCTTTGGGCTGAGCTCGCCCTTCCACTTTACAGAAACAGGAATCACTTCTATGCTATTTATAAAGCTTGCTGTATTTTTGCAATGTTTGTAATTTTTATTTATGGTAAATTGATTCCAAATAACACATTCTATACCAAGAAATCATCTCAATGCGAATAATAATTTCTAAGAAGAAATAAATTAATGCATATACCCTGAAATAAAAAACATTATATGGTAAACCATGCCATGCCCTCTTTTCCAATCTGTGTCCTAGAATTTATGCGCATCACTTTACAGAATGCACTTAGAAAGTTGTAGGCATAAATTCTAATTAATGCCAATAAGTGTCAATAATTGCTTGTTAAGTGGCAATTAACGGCACTGATTTGCTTGTTAAGATCATTAAGTTGTGCACTGATCACAATCATGACCTGATTTGCACAGGCAACACAATTCGCACTGTATAGAATCTGGGGGAGTAAGCGTAAAAAGTAGATGCATATGATTTATCTAAGGCTTTTTCCTCCTAAAATATAAATCTGTAAACTGAGCTCTATATGATTGTGGTGTGATTGGATAATGGAGGGTATTTGAGAGACATTTATATTCCTCCATTCCTCTGGGTTTGAATTTTGTATAGACTTTCGAATACAGCATCATATGTAGTCACCTTCACTGAGCTACTCTTGTCCGCTGACCTTACTTTCAATTTAATTTCTTGACCTGAGAAGGGTCATAAAAACATACTGAGCTCCTTTAAATTGTATGATACATTTTCCAGAAAACTTTAAAAAGAAATCAACTCCCATCTCTATCATCTGCTGACAAAACTCCAGAAATGCCTTATGTTTATCATGAGGTCTTTTTCTGAAAGTAGGATAAACTATAACCCTTTGGACCAGTGACATAGCCAGAACGAACTAACTTTTCTTTTCGGGGGGGGGGGGGGGGGGGGGGGTTCAGGGTCTCCAAGGTTAAAATAGGGAGCACTAGGCATACAAGTCTGTCTTTCTTCTGCTTCCGTCTCATATCTGTCTTCTTTCTGCCTCACCTTCCCCTCCCCCCTCCAATATCTGCTGTCATGGGGTATCTGTAATATAAACTTTGAGAGTCCTAGTTCAATACTCCGGTTGCTCTTGTCCCGCTCTTGCACCTGCTCCCATGAGGAGATCACCACTGCAGTTGCACAGTTTCTTCCCACAGGGACACAGTTCATTTAAAAACACCAAGAAAAAACCCCCCGCAAAACACTGCCTTATCTTCAGCAGCTATTTATTCATGCAGTATTCAATTCCTTTATTTCACCATCCATTCTATCTCACTTTCTTCATGCCACTTCCTTAGGAGTCTTTTAATTGAGACACTAAAATCCAATGTCTTTTTCTTATCATTTTTGTTCAAAAGCCAAACACAGGGTTCAACAAAAATACAGCCTTGGCATTTCTGGTTCTTGCCAAGGCTGTGCAGCCCTCCTCCCTCCCAGTGTTTATAAGCACACTGGATCCACCTGCAGCCGCTGTTGACCCTTTCTAACTGAAATCTTCCAGCACAGTTTTCTTTACAACAATCAAAACAGCAAGGTAATGTTCACAAACTTAACTTCATAGTTTTAGTGGCATTGAGGTATCCTGCAACTTTAGTCTCCATGCAGTTTGTCTCTTCCATCTTCATCTCTACTGAGCTTTCATTGGGTTTCAAAGGTGTCTGCTCACAGTCCAGGGGCTCAAGATCCTCCCCTTCCTATTTCTACCCCTCTATTGGGCTGGGGCTCTTCTCTTTCCTGTTGCTCAGCTCAACACACTTTCAGCTGGCTGAAAATGGCCACACCCCACCCTCTTCAGTGAGGAAGCCTCCAATATGGTTTTCCCCCTAGGGGAACTAGCATAGGTCCCTAGAACACCCCCCGGCTACCAAGATAAGTATCTTCCCCCCCCCCCCCTACCTACCTTCTTCTTGGTGGGAGTCTTGTTCCTAAGGGCCATTCCACTGGAACACTGCCCTCTAGAGGAAGTCTTTGGAAGGGCAGGTTCCTCTTCCATTAAGGCAGCACTACTCCAGGTTTTTGAGCTGGTGCTGCTTTAATGCCTTCTGGGACATGTAGTAGGCTTTTCCCCCACTCTTGTGACAAGCCCTGGCTACTACCTTGTCACACTGCCTTTCTCCTAATTCACCCTATCTGGAGATACCAGCTAACCAGGGAAAAGTTCTGCCTCTCCACTTCCCACTGCTCCGTTCTATGATTCTTGCATCCAGACACATCAAAACCTAGAGAGAAGCATATCCCATCAATGTTCTCACAAGATCATGAACAGGTCATGCTGCACACAAGCTTTCACCATGCCACAGATGCAGGTAGTACTGTAGCCAAGAAGCAGTAGGAAGCAATGGATTCATGGAGCTCAAGTATCTTTGGCTGGTGGGACTTGGGGATCCCTGCCGGCTACAGTATTATAACTGGCGGTACCAGAGGGGACTGAGCCAAAAATGGATAGGGCTGTGCCCCTCTAGCCCCTCCCCCCCATTACTATTGTAGAAAAAAAGAATGCAGAACCCAGTTTCTAACAGCTCTAAAATATACATCACAAGATTTGTAGATCTAGACACTTGAGGTTCCAGATAATTCTCTAATAAAGCAGTCACTTCTAGAATATCTATGTCCACGTTGATTTCTCCTTCAATCTCCCCTTCATTCTTCTTCCTCTGAAGAGTAGGTAGATAGTATGCCTGGGAAACTAGGGGGAAGGTCTCATATTGATACTTCAAACCTTCCTTGGAAATACTTTTCTAATCTATCAAGAAAATGAATAAGATACAAATTACACCCTATTAACCAGTCCTCCAACTTGTCAATTCTATTCCACAAGTGATAGTTATCCTGTAACCTTGATCAGAGAGCTTCCACACAAGCCTTCCATGTTTCACAGACTTGTGTAGAAACCCTGGGGTCCTGCTTTAAGGGTACCTGCAGAAACACCCTGTGGTTCTACTAAAGAAATATCCTTTGAACATTGCTGTTACCTCACTGATTCTAGAAAGAAGGCATTTCCCATGACCAGTATTATAATCAGGTGAGGAGATTGGTTTTGGAGAGAATTCACTGATAGCATAAAATCCTGTGCACAGTTCAAATCTTTGTATTTGGCTTTCTGCCTCCCTGGCTACTGATGTTCATGTGAGGGGAGGGCTCATCTAGCCTAGAGGCCTGAGCCATCTAAGCCCAAGCAAATATAGGAGACAGAGATACTAGGCTGTCCTAGCCAGGACAATCTATAAGAAGAAACCTAAAAGCGTTTTCAGGGACAGCAGCCACTTAAGCTTTGCACTAAGACTAAGGCAGTGGGAACAGGGCATCTGCTGCACCCATTTTTAGGACCAAGGAGTAAAGGAGAAGCTGGACATAATTGTGTATTTCTAACAAGCTGACCAGGACCACATATCATCTGTACAGGATCCTAGAACAGCTCCAGAGGCTGAAGAAACAAGCAGGGGCATAGCCAGACCTTACAGTGGGAGGGGGCCAGAGCCCGAGGTTGAGGGCACATTTTGAGTGCTGCCCCGCCACCCCCCCTACAGCCATGCTTTGCTTCGCCTCACCTCCTCCCCGCCACAGCCTCGCGCCTCCTCGCACCCTCCTCGCCTCCGCGCACCCCCCTCACCTCGCAAACAAATACATTTGCTGGCGGGGGTCCCCAACCCCCACCAGCCGAAGCCTTCTTCAGCGCCGGTCTCTGGTGCAGCCGCGTTCCTGCCCTGCTCTTCTTTCTTCTTGCTCCTCCTCCATTCCTGTGCACGCTGACACTCCTTCTCAGTTTCACGTAAAGATACTGGGGGCTTGGAGAACAGTAGTTAAGAGACACCCCCTCCCCTAATAGCCAGGAGGAAGGAAGGGATAGATGCCAGGCAGGGGTGGGGTTTTCATACCCACCCACTATGCGCTCAGGCCTGCCCAAAATTGTGTGTCTGACTACGCCCCTGCATCCGTAGAAAGCTTGAGTCCTTCTTGAGCCATTTGAGTTGATGCAGACTTGGGTCGTCAATCTAAGGAGAGCAAGAGTGAAGACTAAGGGAGAGAAAGATACCTTGGATGGGAAGGTGAATAAGCAGAGAGAGAAACTGAAAGATGGGAGGGGGAATGCAGAACACAGAAAAACAACAGGAAGGGAGAAGCGGGGCAGGGGAAGAGGCCTTGGGAGAAGACAGTGGTGGCATGTGTAGATTAGGTGGAGGTGAGGGTGACAGCAGTGGCGTACCTGGCCTGGATGGCACCCGGGGCAGTGCGCCGATGCGCCCCCCCCCCCCCGGGTGCAGCGCGCCCCCTCCCCCCCGGCTAGATGACACCTCCCCCCCTCCGGCGAAATGACCCCCCCCCGGGTGCACGCCGCTGGGTAGGGGGTGTCGCGTCACGCGCCTGCTCCTCCAAGTTCACTAAACTTCATTCGTTTGCTGCAGCTCCCTCTGCCCCGGAACAGGAAGTCACCTGTTCCAGGGCAGAGGGAGCTGCAGCAAACGAACGAAGTTTAGCGAACTCGGAGGAGCAGGCGCGTGCTGCGGCACCCCCCAGCGGCGTGCACCCGGGGCGGACCGCCCCCACCGCCCCCCCCCCCCCTTGGTACGTCACTGGGTGACAGTAAACAGGGAGGGATGGGATTGGATTTTCAGTAGAAGAGGGAATAGGAAAGAATAGGTGGGGTTAATGTGGGAAGAATTAAAAGAGGACCCATCCCCTAAATTATGCCCAAAGCTCCATAAATGGTTAAAATGACCCTGGGAAAAGAGTAGCTATTTTTGATAAATCTAATTCTCTGTCTTCCACCTACTTCTCCTAATCTCTTCAGGGAGCAGAGTAAAACAGTTGGAAGGAACAGAGGAGTTAGATTATTTTTTAAAATGCTGGACTATTGGGGTTGAGAAGAGAGTAAATAAAAAATAGGTCTCTTTGTACATCAAACTGTATGTAGTTAATGCTTTTAATGCTTTTTTTCCCCTTTTCTTTGGTTTTTGAGAGATGGCAAAACCTATCCATGCACTACATTGCAGCACACACACACACACACACACACACACACGTCATGAAAATGAAAGGATATTCAGTGAGAACTGGTATTTCAGGCAAGCAAGATCTTGCAGAGGTTTAACCCTCCAGGACAAGAATAAACTTGAGTGAATTAAAAGAAAATATGAACCCTAAAGCTGTAAAAACGAATTCATAAAGTGAGCGAGCATGGGTGTGGAATGCAACTCGTACTTTTTGTAAATTGTTCCTTTTATTCACTGCTCAGTCTTCATTGAACTATTTCTCTTCTCTTGCCCAGACAATGCAGCATCAGAATAAAATGTGGAGATGTGTTTTGGGAAAATAAAAATTTTAAAAGCTTTCAATTTAATGGTCAAACAAGGCTTGTAAAAAAATGCAAAAGCCATGCATGTAAATGACTTGCCTTTGAGGTTCATTCTTCATGCTACATTTGTAAATCTTTAGAATGCCCCTCAATGAAAACCCATTTTTTTGTGTAAGAGAATTTAGCAGTAATTGTAGGCAGCTGAAAAGCTACAGTTAACACCCAGAACTGAGGTACTGCACATGAAAAGCTCCTTATTTTCAAAGCTGGCTTTTACAAGGGTGTGGGGAAAAAGTGCCCTTAGCGCACCCTTGTCCCACATGCTAAGGCCATTTTGTACCACAGCAGTAAAGATGGCGGTGGGAGAAAAAGCAGGACACTGACCTGAGCTCCGTGTCAGATCTTGAGTCTCCTGCTGGCTCCTACTAACTGAAGCAGCAGGAGTCGGGGTTTCAGGCGTGCATCGGCGGTCAAACTGATCTCCCAGGAGGCTCTGCCGCACGAATCCCTTGATCCGGTGAGCAATGGACAGCCCCAATGGAGTGTGCTCATCCCCCATGTGGCTGGAGTGGTATGGTGCATCCTTCTCGGGCAGTCAGAGGAGAGTGCTGGGGCAGGCCACAGTGGTGGAGCAGCCTACGCGAATATCGAGGAAGCATCACTGTGGCGGAGCCAGTGGAGTGAACTCACACCCCTCATGACTACAGCAGCATTGTTTGCTAGGCAGACGGCAGGGAGAACTGGGGCTAGCCACTGTGGCAGAGCTGTTAGGTCGGGCAGCGAGGAGGCACAGTGGCTGCCAGTGGTGGCAGAGGGGGAGACAGCGCTGATTTCGAATTGCAGGTGGGGAGAGATACAGCGCACCGGTACTGGACCAGGAACAGAGAGGCAGGAAGAGGCAGAAGGGTGTCTGGATGCACAGCAACGGTACCTCTCTCGTATCCGGCAGTCTGGAAGACTCTCAGCCAGTCGGGCCACCCAGACAGCCACAGTGCACATGCAGCTCCAAGCTGATGGAGATCTGAAAACAGTTCCGAGCAGCCATCGGGGGAGGTCGGACTCCCTACCATCGGACTGCACCGAGCCTCACCAGGACGCAGGACCATGGCAGCACCAGTGCCTGAGATCCGGAAGACCAGTGGACCACAAACCCCTGCAGCAGACAGGTGATCCCCCCACATCTGGGACCAGCAAGAGCAGCACAACTGAAAGTAAAACGACAGCAATGAAGATGTTACACATCTCAACACACCCCTTCAAATAACTCACATCCAGCACCTAGAATGGACCCTTGCGCAGCGCATAAAACAGAGTCAGAACCGAGTTAAAATACTCACCCAACCCCCCCCCCCCCCCCACCCCACATTCAAAACATATTATCTCACCACGAGACTTCTCTATTGGAGCAGTGAACTCTGACACAACAAACAACAATCATAGTGCCAGGTCCTTAGCTCTGTCTATTCCTAATCCTCACAAACTGTGGACAGTGGTCCTTTACCCATTCTCTCAATCTAGCATACAACTACCTCCACCTTGCAGCTCACCCTTACTTACCCAATTGGAATCCGACTCTTACAAATTTGATCGGGGGTCACGTGATGCCTGCTTCCTAGGAAGACACAGACCTGTGCAGCTCCCCCTGACACCAGCCGAAATCTGCTGAAATATCAAAGATCCCGAAATTCTTGAAGTCGGAAAGGCAGTGCGGGGGCGAGAAGAACATCACCGGCTACTGTGGGGCTGAATTCGGGAAGGCGGAACGTCTGAGTTATGCCCACAAGGGCGCAACGAAAATCTAAAACACCGCGAACCCAGGCCCTGAACAAAATGGCGGCACTACAGCGTGATCAAAATCCAGATCCAAGCGTGCCTCCGAACCCGACGCTCATGCAGACAACGGAGTGGGTCCAGGAAATCACCCGTTCGGTATCGGCGGCATTAGCTGATCGCCTGAATAAATTACAATCAGCAGTAGAGGAAATACATGAGAAATTCTATGCGCACTCCCACAGGCTGCAGGAGATGGAACAGCGGATCTCGACGGGCGAAGAGGAGGCGAGGGCCATGGCGACTTTGGTCGCCGCACTGCAGAAGGAGATGGGAGAACTGCGAGAAAGAATTGAAGATCAAGAAAACCGGAACCGCAGGAACAATCTGCGGGTGATCGGGCTGCCGGAGACGGTGGCAGGTAACGAACTGTACCGGTTCTTTGGCTCCTGGCTACCCCACGCGTTGGGCCTGGAAGAATCCCAGAGTACTTTTTGCTGTGATAGAGCCCATCGGGTGGGAGCGAAGGGAGATGTCAATGCCAAGCCACGTACAGCTATAGCCCATTATACTAACTGGCTCTCCAAGGAAAAGCTGATGAAAGCATTTCGGGCGTGTGGGAGTGTGGATTATGAAAATCACCGCATACTTTTGTTCAATGATTACTCCGCCCGGATTGCAGCGCAGAGGAGGGCAATGGCCCCCACATGCTTCGAGCTCCATAAGAAGGGAGTGCGCTTCGCGCTCCTGTATCCCGCGACACTGCGAATATGGCATGAAGGGAAGACATTACTCATGCAGGAGACTGGGGAGGCCCAAGCGTTTCTGCGCACGTTAAATGCCAATGCGCAAGAGGGCTGAATCAGCTGGAACTGTGGGAGCTGGAACGCAATCTGTTTGCAGTGGCGGTAGACTGGTGATACCTTTGCAGCTTTATAGTTCAAGGAGATCTCTGCATTAGTTAATGGCGAGCCTGCTGCCTTTGAGGTTTGGACTGGGAACATTGCTAAGAGTCTATTGGGAGAGAGGGCAGCGGAAGTTGAATTGGTTGTTATCTAGTTGAGAAGGTTTATTAATGATTTCAGTGCTTCTGGGACTTGGGCCAGCTACCATTAAGTGGATGGGAAGGGATCCGATCATTTAGGGCTAAATGAGCTGGGAAGGGGGAGGGGCTAAGGGTGGTTCTGGGAAGGTGAAGGATGGGGAGAGTGAAGGGGATTACAGAGGGGAAGGGGAAGGGAGGAGAGATGACAGTGAGGGGACAGGGGAGGGAGAATAAGGGGGGGAGGGAAAGGAAGGGGGATGTGTGTGTGTGTGTTTGGTGTATGGAAGTGTGGGTGAAAGGGGTGGGGTGGGGAGTAAAAGGAACACGAAAGCGAATTGAAACCCAGATGGGGATTCAGAGGGGAGGAGAAGGGAGAGGAATGCGGAATAGATCTGGAAGGCCTTTTGAGGGGCAACAAGAGGGCTTTCGCTGGTCCAGCTGGGAGACCAGTGAACGGGATGCTGGCAAAACCATAATGAGCACTCTTATTGGGGGTGAAGATGGCTAACCTAAAAGTAGTTACTCTTAATGTTGATGGACTTCACTCCCCGGTTAAGAGAACCAAAGTGCTTTCCTGGTTGAAAAAAAGAGAAGGCTGATATAGCTTTCATTCAGGAGACACACTTAACCGCGATAGAACACCAAAAACTTAAGAGGGATTAGGTGGGAGAGGTAGAATATGCTTCTTATAACTCTAGGCAAAGGGGGGTGGCTATTTTAATCCATAAGCAACTGCCTTTTACCATGCATAAGGTGATCTCAGATACGGAAGGAAGATATGTACTCGCACTGGGAGACCTTTGGGGTCAGAGTATTCTATTGTGTAACGTTTATGGACCCAACATCTACTCCCACAAGTTTTTTTCAGAACTAGTAGCTAAAGTAGTACCATTCCCGGACTGTCACATAGTGATGGGGGGAGATTTCAACTGTTTGGCCGACCAGACAGTGGATTGTAAACCAAGGAAGTTAAGGGGAGGGAATTGGGGGAGTAGGGGGGTTAATTTCTTACTATCCCAGCTAGGTTTGGTGGATATCTGGAGGCTTTTGCACCCACATGACAGGGAATTCACCTTTTACTCTCACCCCCACAACACCTACTCTCGGATTGACTATCTGCTCACTACACCATCCCTGCTTGCTAGGTCCTCTCACGTTCACATAGTGGACTGCACCCTTAGCGATCACTCAGCTGTCACCATGACGATATCTTTTGCAGGAGGCCAGGGAGAGAGAGTGTGGAAACTTCATCCCCTTCTGTATCATGACAAGGAGTTCCGGGAATATTTACGAAACAAGTGGATAGATTACCAAACATATAATCACACAGTGGACGTAGATGCGGGTACATACTGGGAGGCATCGAAGGCAGTGATGAGAGGTTACATAATAGCTTACACAGCGGGGAAAAAGAAGGAGAGAGAGGCAGACCTGTTGAGACTGTCTAATGAGTACCATACTTTGAGGAGAACACATCTGACCACTATGTTAAAGCAGGACAGTGCACGCATATTAGAGGTTAGACATCAGATAGATGAAATCTTGAATCAGAGAGCACAACGAGATATATACTTTCAGCGCTTTAGATTATTCAAGTGGGGAAACAAAGCTGGGAAACTACTGGCAGCATTGGTTAGGCCATATCGTAAGCGGCAACTTATTACCACTATTAGGGATACGGCAGGTAGGGAATGCACCACAGAAAAAAACATCACACAGCAATTTGTTAATTTTTATAGTTCTTTATACGGGGTAAGAGAGTTTGATCAAGAGGCATGTGAGGTCTTTTTTCAAGATGTTCACCTTCCTACCCTGGCACCTGACCAGTTAAGTACTCTTAACAGTCCTATAGTGGAGCAGGAGATTAAACAAGCCATCAAATCTCTAAAGCTGACTAAGGCGCCAGGACCAGATGGCTATGGCCCAGAGTACTATAAAATTCTGGCGGACCTGGTGGCAGCCCCCTTGGGAGATTGGTTCAATGGGATGGGGAATAATGGGTTAACTATACAGAACAATATGGCCCATATAGTGTTAATTCCAAAACCCGGTAAGGACTCAACCCAGGTGGGTTCTTATAGTCCCATCTCATTGTTAAACCAGGATATTAAAATCCTGGCCGCTATCATGGCCCGACGAATGAATGGGGTGGTTTCTTGCTTAGTTCATGAAGACCAAGTGGGATTTGTCCCGGGGAGGCATGCCTCCATGAACATTATGAGAGCTCTTTTGGCCATACAGGAATGCAGGGGTAGAGGGGGGCTGGAAGTCATCGCGGGCCTCGATATGGAGAAAGCGTTTGACAGTATTTCGTGGCAATATCTGTTTTGGACCCTAAATCGCTATGGCATAACAGGGACCTATATCTCTTGGATTAAAACGCTTTATACCCTCCCAGTGGCCAGATTGTTAATTAACGGTAAACTCACAGAGAGCTTTCCCTTACAAAGGGGAACCCGTCAAGGATGCCCCCTGTCACCGCTCCTTTTTTTGTTGGCCATAGAACCGTTAGCTATAAAAATTAGGGGACATAGGGCTATAAGGGGGATAAGGGTGGGTACACAGGACTTCCGGGTGAATCTGTTTGCAGATGACATCCTAGTATACTTGGCCAATGGGCCTAGACATCTCCCCCGGGTGTTAGAAATAGTAGGGGATTATGGGGAATTATCAGGTCTGCGGGTCAACTGTTTAAAATCAGAAGTGCTTCCATTGTCAGGATGTTCTGTGGACCCAGGCCTGTCGGGGATGCCAATACCGCTTGCCCGAGGAGCCATGAGATATTTGGGAATTTTCCTCAGTGTAAATACCTTGATATTCTACAAGAAAAATATAGCGGATACACTGGATAACATCAGAAAGCTATGTGATAGATGGAAACATTTGCCGCTTTCCCTGATGGGCAGAATAGCCTTAGTTAAAATGGTCTTATTGCCAAAAATCCTATACCCACTACAAGCGGCCCCCTTATGGGTGTTGAGGAGGGACGAGCGCCTATATCGGTCTATTATACGCGCCTTTATCTGGCGGGGGAAGGGAGCAAGGATCGGACATCAAAAGCTCTCTTTGAGTAGGGCCATGGGAGGTCTGGCATTGCCTGAATTACGTTTGTACAATGTGGCTGCACTTATGCGACTTATTTTTGAGGGACTGACGGGTAGCTACCGGTTTTTGCCGGATGGAGGATTAGAGGACTGGAGTGCCCCGTGGTCTTTCACAAATTTACTGCATATGAGGCCTCGTAACATATAAGACACTGCAGGGAGATTGACCTTTCTGCAGCCTCTGCACAGGGCATGGGCTTGATGGAGAGGGCAACAAAATAGAGCGTCGGAGGCTTCCCCTTTCTTAGGCATGGTGGGCAATGCAGACTTTCCGGCAGGTCTGGGATATTCTATCTTTGATAAATGGAGAGAGAAGGGATGTGTGATGTTGGTCCACTTTATGGAGCAGGGACAGGAGCAAATAGATTCTTTTGACCAGCTGAAGGAAAGGTGGGATATCCCTAATAATCTTTTATTGCAATATCTACAAGTAAGGCATTATTACTCTTCTTTGCAACAGGCACACAGGGACAAATGGTTGTGGGGACCTATGGACAAGATTTTACTGCGCACACCGTACAAGATGAATAACCTAACTACATGGTACAAAGTCCTGCAAATGCATAGACCCCTGGAGGGGATGAAAAGATTAATGGATCAGTGGAATAGAGAGTTGAAAAGGAATTATACTATTAAGGAGTTTGATAAACTCTTTTCTAATATATATGACATGGTTAAGGTAGCGGATCTCCAAGAAACCCAATACAAAATATTGCATAGAGCATACATTACAAAGGCCAAGGAGGCAGCTATAGGACTGTGGGAAGAGGGACAATGCACCAAATGCCAGAAAGGGCGGGGGACTTTTCTTCACTCCTTTTTGGAGTGTCCTTCCCTTTCCCTGTGGAACCGAGCATTTCAGTTGATTACTGAAGTCACAAATAGGCAGATAGAGTGGGACTACGCCACCTTATTATTGGGAGACCAAGATCTTTTGATTGCCCAGGGACTTACTAAGCCGTGCAGAAGATTCATATACACCTCTCTTTTACTGATTAAAAAGACCATCTTACAATATTGGATCCAATCGGAGAGCCCTCCGATAGAAGTGTGGTACAATAAAATGAGATTGGTTGGTGAGAATGAGTGCCGAATTTATTCTGATTCCGCAAAACTTGCTAACAGGCAATATCGTGCTCTGTGGACAGCATGCTTAAAAGTGTTACCTTTACAGGGTAATGAGGGAAGGGGGGAAGGGTAAGTGGGGTGTGCATGAGATGCGGTTGATGAGTTAAGGAGTGGGTTAGAGTGGTGCGCATGATGTATGAGTGTAAAGGGGGGGAATAAAATGGAAAATGCAGTATGCAGCATAAGCCATGTTGGCGATTTATGGATAAATCCTTTTGATAGCTAACATTTCTTTGTGATGTTGTATAACTATAATTGGAAGTTGTGGAATTTGTATAAACACTGTTGCACTGTGTTAATAAAAATAATAATAAAAAATTTAAAAAAAAAACAACAAATTTGATCGACTGCATACAAGTTCTACCTCACCCTAGTGAAATTCTACTAAACACCTCCAACCACAAACATTTCACAAGATAAAAAACAAACCTGGCCTAAGATCAAAAGGCCAAGGCCGATCTCTCATACAGGTACAATGTCAAGAAACCTACAATTCCTCCTGTATTCCCATTCCCTGTTATTACCTCAACATTAGATCAGACAGCAGCAAATGACCACTCCTAAAAGACTGGCTATAGGAACATTAGCAGGGATACCTCTGTTTAACAGAAACCTGGCTTTTCTTTGAAAAAGACCCATTAATCAAAGAACTAACTCCCACCGGATACAAAACTATCAAACTATCCCAGAATGGAAAAAAGGAGGGTGCATTGCCCTCATATACAAAGACTTTTTGACATTTCGCTTACTGACCCGTTCCTAACTCCAGATCTAGAGATCCCCACATGCCATCTCAAAGACTCCTCATCAAAAGACTATCTAACATGCATACTATGTTACAGTCCCCCCAATAAATGGCCTAAAGCTTACCCTCAATTCTGCAAATTTGTCTCAAAAAACTCAATTGAAAGTCTACTACTGGGAGATATTAATATTCATTTAGAAAAATTGTGTGTCCTCTCTAAACTATGCGATACCTTTCCCCACACCAACACACAGTAAGGGTCACAAACTAGATCTGGTCATCTTCAGTGATAACGGAAACATGACCCTAACTATTAGACTATCAAATGTCTGCTGGGAAGAATTACTATTGTCCGACCGTTACAGTTGCTCTTTAACAATCAACTGAAACCACTTCAAGAAAAACTCTAACCTACAACAACAACACGTTACATCTAGAAGGAGAACAGAACCCAACACCTTCTGGGATGCTGTACTGCTAAAACTGCTTGAAGACAGACTACTCAATTTAGAAATCGACTGGCTCGAGATCCTGGATGAGATAGCATCTCTCCACTCCAAAACTAAGCTGATACGGAAGAATGATAGATGATTCACTCCAGACCTTCTGAAACTAAAACGTGAATGCAGAAAACTTGAACGCAAATGGATTAAAGAGAAATCCAATCTAACCAGGGCCAACTGGCAAGCAGCAGTCCATATCTACAAAAAAGCCACAACTTTAGCCAGAAAAAAAATACTACTCGGAACTGATCCAAAAATGGGGTGTAATATGAAATAGCTGTTCTCCATTCTCAACTCACTCACCACACCTTTCAAACCTGAAGAGCATGCAAAAGAGAAACTTCCCTCAGCAAACTGACTGGCCACATATTTCCAAGATAAGGTGAATAAGCTTAGAACTGGTCTCCCCTCTACCACCGGAAAAGACTTTGACTCGCTAGCATCCCCGTATCCCAAAGAATGCATCCCTACAAACAGAACCTGGAAGAAGTTTGATAACACACAATGGTCTGCCTTTAACAAACTATTCTCAAAGTATGCTCTCTCCTATTGCATACTAGACATCTGCCCTCCCCACTTAATGACCACTGCCCCACCAGTATTCCACGCTAATGTCCTCTCATGGATTGACCAGCAACTGTCACTAGGAATATTTCCCCAAAGCTTGGCTAAAATCATCATTACACCAATTCCAAAAGAACCCAACCAACCTAGATAACTGATTTCTAACTACAGACCAGTAGCCTCCATTCCATTCTTTACTAAATTAATGGAGAGAATGGTAACCCTACAGCTCACTCACTTTATGGACTTGCTTGATATTCTTCCACCATCTCAATCAGCATTCCATGCACTTTTTAGCACAGAAACAGTTCTGAGCTCCATGTTAGACCACGTCCAACTACTGTTAAGTGAAGGAAAAAGTGCACTGCTATACTTCAATTTGATCTGTCCTCAGCCTTTGACTTAGTAGAACATACTCTCCTACTATGAAACCTCAAAGAAATGGGAATCACGGGTTTTTAATGGTTCAGAGGCTTCTTGGAAAGTAGATCATACAGGATCAAAGTAAATGTAAACTTATCCCCAAACTGGAGCAACAGATGTGGGGTCCCCCGAGGCTTCCCCCGTCTCCAATACTGTTTAATGTTTTTCCTCTGATCCTTAAGATCACTGCTAGACAAAAATGGTTTTCACCACTACATTTACGCCGACAATATCTCAGTATTAATCCCCCATACAATCAATTATCAAAATAGATGTATCTAGGGTCAAACAATGGATCAACCTACTAGAAAAATGGATGCACGTTCACAGGCTAAAACTCAATACCGAAAAAAATTAAACAAATGTTTATGCTTCTACACAAAACCAGACGAAATCCCTAAGTCAATCACTGTCAACCAAGTTAACTTCAATCTCTCTCCTACCATTAAACTCCTAGACATTTATATCGACTACACTCTTTCCCCGGAAGCACAAGTCAACGCCCTGGCCAAAAAATGTTTCCACCTAATAAGAATGCTCCATACCATTCAGAAGTACTTTGAAATCAACCAATATGAAAGGTTGGTACATGCACTGGTACTACCATCTCTTGACTACTGCAATCTAATATACCTAGGCTGTACAAAAAACTTACTCAGGAGACTCCAAACCATTCAAAACAAAGCAATCAGACTAATCTTCAGACTTGCAAAATTCGACAGTGTCTCCCCTTCCTACATCAAACTACACTGGTTCCCCACTGAGGCGAGAGTGTTTTTCAAACTGGCCTGCTTCCTCTTTAAAACATTGCAAGGACTGATCCTCAGCTATCTACAAATCCATTTCTGCTTTGCAACCTCACCTAGATCTAGGAGACAAGAAACTGCCAAATTCTTCACTTTCCCCTCATCTAAGGGCAAGAAGAGAATAATGCTCTTTGACAAATCCCTTGCCATTCAAGCTGCCAGACTCTGGAAAGACATTGCCGGAATGTATTCTCCTACACTATCTTATCTCACGTTCTGAGAAAAGATTCTTATTTAAGAAATATGTATTATAGTTAGAATTCTGCATATCTCCAAAGCAACCATTGTAATTGTCAGAGGAATGTTCTGATCTCTATATCGCTACAAAAGTTTGTAAACCGCTTAGAACTGAAAAGGTGTTAGCGAGATATAAGACCAAATATAATGTAAAATTGCCGATTTCCTATTTTTTTATTAATGGCCACACGCCTTTCATTTTTAAAGCACTAACATTTCTGCTCAGGTTTTTTTTTATAAAGGTCTTTGTCAAGACTGCTTATTTCCATTGCTAATTGGTATATTTACCATTGGATGGTTTTATGCTCCTGAGGCAGGCCTTTGGCTGAAACACAGTGCTTTGTCGAGTCTTCTATCAATAAAATTTGTTTGATTAAGAATTCTACATCTCTTTGATTTGTCCGGGAGAGCCTGGTCCACTTCCCACTGTTCTTGTACCTTTGCGTTCTACGTGGGATTTCAGCATTTCTCCACCCTGGTGGACTTTCTCTGCACACACTAATGTTGCCATTAGTGCATGGCCATTAAAACAAATTAGCACATGAGCACTTACTGATTACCTATTTTGTAGTAAGAAAGGGCTCATACGCTAATCAGTACATAGGGCGCCATTTTGTTCTGAGACATAGAATTTGAAAAAAAACTGAAAGCAGAAAATAGCAACACAAAGTCCCTGAGGAAGCCACATTAAGGTGAAACGGTGGCGCCGTTGGACAAAAGCTAAGTGTTGCCTTATATTTGATGGCGCTTTCGATTAAGTCTTTTGTTAGATTACAGTCAGCACTTTAATGCTATTTTTTTTTAAACACAGCATTTATACACACAAAAACAAGGAGACGTCCGATAGGTTCTGAGGGGTTCTCTCCTTTTTATAAAAATTTATATAAAGCATACCAAAAATACAAAGTATTTAAAAGAATATATTTATTTATTTATTTATTTATTTATTTATTTGCTTCATTTGTACCCCACATTTTCCCACCTATTTGCAGTGGATTAGCCATTGTTTCTGGTGTTATTTCTTTGTTTAGTATAGATTTACCGTATGTTACACCAGTTTTCCTGCACTATTTTCATTTGAGTGTTGAGAGCTACTGTGGTAGTTCCCGCGGTAGTTCCCACCCCCAGCGCGCATCATAACCAGCGCTTCAAAAATATTTGTAGCACCGATGTGTATCCGGTGGTAATTGGGCAGTGCTGTGGGCTGGCCGGTTGCCGCCGGGTTAGCACGGGAGCCCTTACCACCACCTCAATGTGCAGGCCCCCTTTTGCTGCAGATTGGTAAAAGGTGCCCACAGTGTGCTAACTGATCAATGCTGCCACACCCGCTCACTGCCCTGACATGCCCTCTCTGCCATGAAAATAAAAATATTTTTAGCTCTTGGCTTGTATGAGTTAATCTCAGGTTTACTACAGCACCTCCGACGGTAAGCCCTTTTAAACTGTGGTAAGCATTCACTAACGCTTACTGCAGTTTGGTAAAATGACTCTAATCATTAGCAGACTAGGCAGTTACCTAGAGTTGCAACTTTGGGGGGGGGGGGGGGCAGCAAAGAGAAGCATATATTATTGTCATAACTGACTCATAGCACACAAACACACATGTCCCCCTCCAAATAAAAGTCTCTCTTCCAGTCTGGTTAATAGTATGTACCCTCTGCAACCCTGCATACATTAGGGAGTCATTTTGCTTGGATAAATTGCTCTTTTTCTATTTTCTTCTGTTGAACAACTAGTCCAGAATTACAGTAAAATTAAAATCAGACTGTTCTAAATTGAATAAGGTAAAAAGATGGTATGCAGCCTTAAAATCAGTCTTTGTGCTAATTGCGGGGGGGGGGGGGGGGGGGTGAAGATCAGTGATGTAGAGTAATTTTTTTTCTGGAATGTTGGTTCAGTGGTTCCAACAGTTTGAAGAGTTTAGTGGGATTTGGGAAGTTTAACTTTCTGTAATAAAACAAAATAAAAAAAATTTGAGGTACTTGATGTACAGTTATTGTGAAGAAATACGCTTTACTTAACTATATTTCTATATTTCATAACTATTTAAATGAAACAACTATTATTGTATTAAAACCTGCGAGGGTTAGTAGAAAGATCTTTGAAAATTAAAAATAAAATCACTCACTATGATGACTTCAGAGCACACCTAAGCGAGTCTTGTCTAGAATACTACCGCAAAATAACATTGACGCGCTGAAATCTAGGCTTGTCCACTTACAGCAGGTCAATCACTGGTGTAAGTTGGTGCTTCTCAGCCCACCAAGCAGTTTCTGTACTTGATAGTATTCTATAAGCTATGGGCCAAATTCTATAAGTAGCACCTTAAAATTGGCACTGAAAATTTAACGTGCTTAGTGAGATTCTATACCCTTTAAAGAATCGCACTTAGCACGTAACTGTGCCTAACTGTAGGCATCTCTAATTAGACCTACTATGAGCAGGCCTAATTGTAGGCACCTACACTTAGGCGCGATTCTATATGTACGCATGTAAAATTTAGGAACTTCCCAAAAATGTCCCTAGCCACACCCCGAAATTGTTAACGCTGTAGAATTTATGTGCAGATCGTTATAGAATACTAGTAAAAAAGGCCCGTTTCTGACACAAATGAAACGGGCGCTAGCAAGGTTTTCCTCAGAGTGTGTATGTTTGAGAGAGTGTATGTGAAACTGACTGTGTGTGAGAGAGAGTGAATGTGCGAGTGTGTGTGTGTGTGAGAGAGAGAGAGAGTGAGTCTGGGTGCGAGTGTGTCTGTGAGAGAGAGTGTGTGTGTGTGAGAATGAGAGTGTGTGCAAGTGCGTAGGTGAGACACAGTGTGAGAGAGAGAGAGTGTGTTTCATACAGATACAGTGTGTGCGAGAGAGAGAGTGTGTGTGAGACACAGACTCTCTGTGAGACTGAGTGTATGAGGCCAAGAGAGTGTGTGAGTGACTGTGTGACACATAGAGGGTGAATGTGATACAGTGTGAGACATAGAGTGTGTGAGAGACAGTGTGTGAGAGTGAGAGAGAGAAAGACATTGACTGTGAGAGAGAGAGAGTGTGTGAGAGAGAGTGTGTGTGACAGAGATACCTCTCCCCCTCTCTGGTGTCAGGCTCCCCCCTCCCTCCCTCTCTCTGGTGTCAGGCTCCCCCTCCCTCCCTCTCTCTGATGTCAGACCCCCCCCCCCCCCTCTCTCTCTCTGGTGTCTGAGCATTACTGTGCAGGACGCTGAGCTCTGGCTGTGCTTCAAGGAACTGACCAATCCTATTTAATAGAATGCACCTCCAACATTCTGAAGCCGAATGCCTCAGCCATGCAGTCAGCTTCAGAATGTTGGAGGTGCATTTTATTATATAGGACAATATGTACGTAAATCCTAATTAGGGCCTATTAGTGCTGATTGGTTGTTATCACCAATTATCAGTGCTGATTGGCTCGTTATTCTATTAAATTATGTGCAGTAAATTGGGTGTGCACCCAATTTAACACATAACTCTAGGCACTATATATAGAATTTGGCCATATATGCATCGCTTGGTGACACGCCTATGCCTGCCAATGCTCCGTCCATGTGCATACCCCCTTGCTGTTATACAGGCTAAGCAACTTTAGCATATATGTTAGAGAATAGTACCTAGAACTAACACAGAAACCCCTGGATTCTATATATCACACCCAACGTTCTGTGCACATCCGAGTTGCACATGCAAATAAATTGACTAATGAGCTCACAAACATCAATAATTGGGTGCTAGCAACCAATTGTTGATTTTAATTGGCAATCTTAAAAGTCTGCGTATGCATCACGCTGTGTGCTCTCCTCTAAAGCACGCTACCTAACTTCAATCGTGCATATCTGAAAAGGGACATGTTAAGGGAATTCCAAGAAGTTGCAAGCAGATTTATAGCATTTGCCCAAAGCACGTCTAGGTTGGGTGCAGCAGGCATAAGTATGGCACCCAAAAGTTAGGCGTGAGATCCACGCCACACACTATCCAATAAAGGACACACTCCCTTTATAGAACAGCACTTAGCACTCAAGATTTTCGGCACCGAGTTTCAGTGCTATTTATTGAATTCCCTCCATACTGTGGAATTTTATAAGTGGCACCTAAAGTTAGATGCTAATTAAGCACCAAATTTTCAATGTAGAAACATGTTTTAATGGATTTAAGGGGCAGATCAGCACAAAAATACACTCACGCACCCAGTTATAAGATAGTGCCTAACTGTCCCCACACATAACTATAAAGGAGGTGTGGCCATGGGAGGGGCATGAGCGGGTCAGGGACATTCTGGAAAATTGTGCCCAGGTTTCAGCTAGTGTAAGTCCTCACACCCAACACTATTCTATAAAGAGCACTCATCCCAGAGCGTCCTTTTTAGAATAGCTTTGAGCGCCAGTTTTTTCCTGGCGCCCAATTGGGCCACCATTTATTGAATCTAGCCCATAACTGCTAATTATTGGCTCCTCTGATGAACATAAGTGCTATTAGTCTATAGCATACATGCACACGATATTAAATGCCAATTTATAGAACTGCCCTTTGAGGGTTAATGTGATTCTCTTTGAAAGAGCATTCCACACATCAGAGCAAACAAACCAGCTGTCACTCATCAGTAGGGCAACACTTCAACTATGAATGAAAATAATACTATATGTATATACTGTTAAGACTATAAAAAGTAGTTCAGAGGAAGGAGACTTAAATGGGATCTGTGCCAAAAGACCTATGAGAGACCTAAAGGCCTGCATATATATATCCTAGAGGAGAGGAGAGACAGGGTTGATATGATACAGGCTTGTAAATACTGGAATGGTATTAATGAGCAAACAAATCGTTTTCAAAGATAGGGAAGCTATAGAACTAGAGGACATGAAATGAAACTGCAAGGCGGAAATGAAGGTGGTTGAACAAAATAAGCAACAGAATTCAAAAAGGCCTGGAATAAACACAGAGGATCCCTAACTAGCAAGAGGATAGGGATCAAAGGAAAATAAATGACATATAGAGGGGTGTAACCAGCACAGAGCGGCAGGTATAATACTAAACAAAGTCATAGAGGAGGCAGCCTGCATGTTCTGCACAGAACAGCAGGTACGACTCTAGCCACCTTGCCGGGCAAACCAGATGGACCATTCTGGTCTTTATCTGCCATCTGTTACTATCAGGTGAATTTTTGAAAGAGAAGAGCGCCCATCTTCCGACACAAATCGGGAGATGGGTGTCCTTCTTGCAAGGTCGCTCAAATCGGCATAATCGAAAGCCAATTTTGGGCGTCCTCAATTGCTTTCCGTCGCGGAGACGACCAAAGTTCACAGGGGCGTGTCGGCAGTGTAGTGAAGGCGGGATGGGGGCGTGCTTAGCAGATGGGCGCCCTTGGCCGATAATGGAAAAAAGAAGGGCGTCCTTGATAAACACTTGGGCAACTTTACTTGGTCCATTTTTTTTCACGACCAAGCATCAAAAAGGTGCCCAAACTGACCAGATGACCAACAACCCCCTCCCACCCTCAAAAAAATGTTGAAAAATACTTTTTTGCCAGCCATTATGCCAGCCTCAAATGCCATACTCAGGTCCATCACAGCAGTATGCAGGTCCCTGGAGCAATTGCAGTGGGTTCAGTGTACTTCAGGCAGGCGGACCCAGGCCCATCCCCCCTACCTGTTACACTTGTGGTGGTAAATGTGAGCCCTCCAAAACCCACCAGAAACCCACTGTACCTACATGTAGGTGCCCCCTTCACCCCTTAGGGCTATGGTAGTGGTGTACAGTTGTGGGGAGTGGGTTTTGGGGGGGGTTGGGAGGGCTCAGCACACAAGATAAGGGAGCTATGCACCTGGGAGCAATTTGTGAAGTCCACTGCAGTGCACTACGAATGCTGGCTCCTCCCATGGCCAAATGGCTTGGATTTGATCATTTTTGAGATGGGTGTCCTCGGTTTCCATTATCGCCGAAAACCGGGGACGACCATCTCAAAAACGAAATAAGGACGACCATCTCTAAGGTCGACCTAAATTTCATGATTTGGGCGTCCCCGACCGTATTATCGAAATGAAAGATGGACGTCCATCTTGTTTCGATAATACAGGTTGCCCCGCCCCTTTACGGGGCCATCCTGCGAGGGCGCCCCGTTCGATCAAGCCCCTCCACGTCACTCTGTTCTTCTCTGTCACTCAAAAGCTTTCTCTACTCCAGTTTAGAGCAGAGGTTTGAAGAACATGATTTTCAAAAGATATTTGTCTGGTTAGAAGGGTTGTCTGAAAATTGCTCACCCTTAACAGCTGTGGGTACCAATAAAGTTTACAGTACCCACACTACTAGTAGCTAGGCAGGCATTTCTGGGGACATGCTTTAAGCAGGAATAGGAGAGAGCCCGCTCTCATTACTTTGTCAAATATAAGCCTGCTATTTCCCAGTCAATTTCAGAAAAGGAGACAGAAAGACTTACAAGACAGGACAATTGTGTCTCAAAAGTTAAAGAAGGAAACAACTTTATCTGCCCGAGTCCAAAGACTAAAGATGCACAATAATAACCTTGTTCACACTAATTAGTATCCAGAATGTCTGCAGAACAGTTGTGCCCATGGGCAGTTTTAAAATGGAAAGCATACTCACACTTTCCCTGAGAAAAATTGTTCAGTCTGTGATCATGATTGTAGACAATTTTCAAAATGGACCTTCTCTATGAAAATCCACTGCTGCTCCTTGTGATCTTGGGCAAGTCGTTCAACCCTCCATTGGCTCAGATACAAAATCTGATTGTAATCCTTCTGGGGACAGGGAAATATGTACTGTATTTGAATGTAACTCACCTTCATCTACTACTGAAAAGGTGTGAGCTAAATGCAGTATATGTTAGCTTTGCTACCAGGCTGAAGACATTATATAAGACATATATTTTATTTTAGGGGAAGTGTAATTGTCCAGGTTTGATCAGCATCCAAACAGTTTCTGGATCCTGTTAGGATCAGATATCAGGTCCAAGAAAACAACAGGGCAAGGGAGATCCAAGATGGCCGTACGCACTTAGCAGCGTGGAAGACCTCGTTTCCTCAAACAATTGATATGCCGAAAAGAAAAGGAAAGGCAGCGGGTCAGGCTTCCCCAATGCCTACCTCTTTACCTGCTGGTCCCATCGACCGTTTTTTGAGGACTCCAACCCAAGGAGAGATGCTCGGGAGCGGTTCTGTAGGAGATGCCGGCATAGTAGAGGAGTTTTCTGCATCTCCCGGACTTGATGTCACGCTGAGCCCCGAAGCAAGGGCTCCACCCCCGCAACCAGTTTGGACGAGCTCCCCCTCTGAAACTAGCAGTCAGATGCTGAAGAGCGGATCTGAGCTAGCTTCGAGTCAAGCTCAACTTAAACACCCTCAAAGGGAACCAGTGGAACAGTTGTTGCCCCTGGAAGGAAGGACTCCGATGATATCTGGTGCGGGACAAATAGAAGCAGGTACTGGGCCAATAATAGACTTATCAGAACTGCATTTGCTAAAAATAGAGAAACCCTTAGTGGTGACTCTTGTCTCTTTATGGGACCTGGTCTCCCAGACGACTCAGTCACAAGCTCTACAAATGAAAGCTTTAACTCAAAAAGTAAATAACGTTCGAAAGAAAAAAGATAAAATGGATATTGAAATTAAATCCTGTTCTGAGAAGTCTGATAAAACAGAAGAGAAGGTTTTGAAATTAGAGTCTACTCAATCTGTTATGTTGAAGGATATTATCAATATAAGGAATAAAATGGAAAATTATGAAAATTACATGCGAAGTTATAATTTGAGATTTATTAATTTTCCAAAACTTAAAATGATAAAGCTTTTGGAAATGATACATCGTTACTTTAAAGAAATATTGGAGATACCAGAAGTTAATTTTCCTCCATTAACTCAAGCTTATTATGTACCATCTAGAACACAAGATCAACCACAGCAACAACAGGATCCATTGAGTCTTACAGATTTTCTAGAAACATCTGACTCTGAACAAGCAACTGCCGCAAATTTGGTTGCTTCAGTTGCTTTGCTTCCTGACAAACAATGGTTGTTTAAAATGTTTTTCAAACATAAAGACAAAATGTTTTGGGGATTTAAGATATCTTTATTTCCAGATGTTTCTAAAGAAACACAAAGAAAACGCAAGCAGTTTTTGTTACTGAAGTCAGAAGTGTTGAGACTGGGTGCAACTTTTTTTCTTCGTTTTCCTTGCAAATGCATAATATGTTATAATTCTGTTAAATATGTTTTTGTTGACCCAATACAATTAACAACATTTGTAACATCTAGAAAATCTGAAGGAGTGAAATAGAATTAACCTTGGTAGCTACTAAATGCTATATTTCCTATATTTCTTTTTTTTTTCTTCTCCTTACTCCTCTAATTTGACCTGGATCTCCCTATTTAAAGTGGACTTGAGTGCATATGATCGTTTTATTGATTATGGTAATTATTATGTTAAAACACTTCTTTTTCAAGTGTAACTCCTTGAAATAATTGTAAATTCTAATAAAAATAAAATTTAAAAAAAGAAAACAACAGGGCAGTCTATCTGCAAGATCCAAGACAGCAACACAAAAAGCAGAACAGATGAAGAAATCTATATGAAAATGAATTTATTCAACCAACAATGTGTCACCATCTAGGATGTTATCAGGGCATTAATCTTCACCCAGACCCCCCTCCACCAACCTTAACCAAAAGTTCAAGAAACAAATCTCCTCGGTTCATAACGTTGACCTTATCTTTGATTTCAGCTAAAGATTAGAAAGCTGTCAGTTATCATGCTAGGATGAATATAACAGAGAAAAGGAAGCTTAGAAAGCAGCCCTGCCCTGCCTGCTTAATCATCTATGCTTTGGGAGTAACCCACCATAGACTCGGGCGGAAAGACCACGGAGCATGAAGGATCCAAACTCCCTAGATTGAAGTGTGTATGACTATGAATATGCTTTGAAATACATCCAGTTCTGGAGCTTTAGAATATGTTCTGCTCTGGAGTTCTAGTATTGAACCAGGCAGTAGGAATGAGTAAGTTGCTCATCATATATCCGGTAATACCGCAGCATATGAATCACATTGATGAGTCAGAGTTTTAACCCCCCAGCTGTGATAAGCAGTTCACTGCATTCACATGTTGCACAATGCTATGGCCTTGAATGTCTTCTCTGCGTGTGCTATCTATGCACCAATTTCCTGAAGCAAACGTCTTCAGAAAAGACGCTGTCAGCAATACATATTTTAAAGCACCAGCCTTTTTCAGGAGCCTTTTACAAGCTCAGAAACCGGTTTTCTGACAATAGTTTACAATACAAGTTCCAAATAATTGGTTCTAATCTAAGTTTTTTATATATATATATATATATATATATATATATATATATATATATATATATATATATATCCACAACCACAGAAAATCAAACAGAACTATAGTGTTTACAATCCTATATATTTTTTTTAATACCAAGCAGTATTTCACTAGCATAATTTCAGTAACCAAGTAATTATAGTCAGAAGCAATGTCATGGTAGATACGTAGCTACTTTGATCTTTGTCCAGATTGAAAGGTTTGACACATCAATGTTCTCACAATTGTGCATTACCCTTTACTGTGTGAGCAGCCCTTTGGGGCTTGAGTTGCTATCAAGTAACAAAGGGTGTGTACAGCTGACTTAGACTGAGTGTGGTAAACATTCATTAAACTATAGCACAACCAAGTGGACAGAATTGAGTATCAAACATTCAGTACAGTAGGCTGGGCAGCTAGAGAAGATGGAAGTCCCACATAAATTTAAAAAAAAATGGGTGTAGCATCCAGGATATTGCTGTTAATAATAAGCAGAAGTGCTTTATGGTAATACTAAGAAGAAAATTATGATCCTGAGACAAAATAGAATTATCCTTTGAACATGTTTGCTCATCCTATATACTCTGTTGAAAGATGTAAAGGTGCTAGTAGATGTTTGACGTTTTGTTAGAAAGAAGCATACATTTGCAAATAGCTTTATAACATATCCTATTAGGTATTCTGATTGCTAGGAGAGGATTTTCTTCTGATTTACCTACATACCCTATTCCGTCCCCATAAATCTCCTTAGGAAATATGTGATTAGATGCAAAGCAATGGTATTTGATCCTTGCTAGTCGCAAATATATGCATAAAAGGCTAGATTCTATCTATGGCACCAAAAAAATCAGCATAGAAAAAAGTGCTATTCTGTAAGCTGAGCTTAAAGTTAGGCACAGTTTATAGAACAGCACTTGCGCCCGGGAATCGCATCTAACTTTAGGCACGGTCATTTGCACCAACTGAATGAAACGTGGTTTGGTGCAAATATATGTGCCTACATTAGGTGCATATCCCTGATATTCTGTAATAACGTGCATTAATTTTAGGAACACCCCCCGTTCTACCCATGCCCTGCCCTTTTTCAAAATGCGCGTAAATTTTTGGTGTGGATCCCTTGCATAACTTTACACATGTAAAGTTCAATTAACTTTAATTAGTTAATTAGTTTAATTAGTTAATTAGTCAGCGTGCACAGGAGGAGCAAAAAGAAAGAAGAGCTGGGCAACGAATGCGGCTGCGCTGGAGACTGGTGCTGAAGAAAGCTTCAGCTGGTGGGGGTTGGGGACCCCCCACCAGCAAAGGTTTTTGTTTGTGAGGGGAAGCGGCAAGGAGGCGAGGCGAGGAGGTGAGATGGTTGGGGACAAGGAGGCGAGACGGTGTGGGGGCGGTGAGGTGTGGCGGTGGGACCATACTGAAAATGTGCCCCCAACCTCGGGTTCTGGCCCCCTCCCACCATAAGGTCTGGCTATGCCCCTGACTGTAAAAGGGCCAATTTTTGAATTTTTGAATTAATGGCCATGTGCTAATGTGTGTGACCATTAAAAAAGATTAGCAAGTGAGCCCTTACCGCCACCTATTTGTAAGAGGTAAGGGCTCATGCGTTAATCACGCACTAATCAGTTAGCATACGATGATGTAACTATGTGAACTGATTACCACAGACATGCCCACTCTCCACCTCTCAGACATACCCCCTCTGCAGTAAAAATAAAAAATAAAAATAATTTTTTTACCATGTGGTGTGTATGCGCTAATCTGGAACTTACCGGTCTTGCAATCCAGAGGTGGCTGGTTCAAATCCCGCTGCTGCTCCTTGTGATCTTGGACAACTCACTTAACCCTCCATTGCCTCAGGTACAAACTTAGATTGTGAGCTCTCATGGGACAGAGAAAAATCCAGCACACCTGAATGTAACTCATCTTGAGCTACTACTGAAAAAGGTGTGAGCAAAATCTAAATAAATAAAATGACGCTGAGCACACCCCGTGGTAAGCACATGCTATTGGTTATCATAACTCGGTCAAAGGACCATTTTGTATTTTTAGAACCTGTTTTAATGCATTACGGGAAGGGGAAGAGATTTTAGATTTAGCTCATGCTTCTTTCAGTAGTAGCTCATGTCAAGTTACAGTGGGTATTTCCCCTGTCTAACTTTGTACCTAAGGCAATGAAGTAGGGGCAGCCTGTGTAAGTCAGTAGTCAGTAGGAGCTGGAAGCCAGGACCATGTGCAAAAAACATAATAGCTCAATGGTAGGGGGTAGCAGTAGGATTGAACCCTACCTTAGACCACCACTCTAAGCATTAGGTCTTTCTTTTCCTGCCTGATTTGCACTTCAGTGAATTAGACCCTTAGTATTAGTTTTTATAATCTGATTAGACTAACTCAAAAGACATGGACATGGTGTAATAAGACAGTGGTGTACACGTCTTCCTGCTTTGTGTGTCTGCTCAATGAGGACATTTTGAATAAGTTTTATGTCTGAAATTAACTTTATCATTTACTTTGCAGGCGTAGCTCTGTATTTGTTACTAATGTGAACAGGTCACATAAGTTTTGTTAAATGTACGCTGGATAACTGTTATGTTTTATTCCAATGTTTTAGTCTTATATTTTACAAGGTATGTGAAAACAGCATCTGACTATGGTAATGTGCATTGTTATTACCTTGTTTTCAATACATTTCTGCACAGTTACTGAAAATCTTTTCATAGCAAAACATTTTCAAACTAATAACAAGTGAATAAATCCATTCATCAAAACATTCAGTAGATATTGGGTACAACAGATAATATGCTATTTAAAATTTAAATTTCTTTACAAATTATAAGCATTGATATATAAACAGATAAGAAAAAAAGAATAAAGGGCCCTGTTTACTAAGGTGCACTAGCGTTTTTAGCGTGCGCTAAATGCTAGAGACACCCATATATACTTATGGGCGTCTCTAGCATTAGTGCATGCCAGGGGCGTAGCCAGACTTCGGCGGGAGGGGGGTCCAGAGCTCAGGTGAGGGGGCAAATTTTAGGCCCCCCCAGCGCTGCCGACCCCCCCCCGCCATTGCTGACCCCGCCATTGCTGACCCCGCCACTGCCACCACCAACTTTGCCCCCCCCTGCCGACGACCCTCTTGACCCCCCTCCCGCTGCCAACCCTCCCCTGCCGTCGTCGCGTACCTTTGCTAGTGAGGGACCCCAATCCCCACCAGCTGAGGTCCTCTTGCTTCCCGCGCAAGGCTTCGTTCTGTTTCTGATGTCCTGCAAGTTGTACATGCAGGACGTCAGAAACAGAACAAAGCCTTGCGCGGGAAGCAAGAGGACCTCGGCTGGCAGGGGTTGGGGTCCCCCGCCAGCAAAGGTATCCCATGGTGATGGCAGGGGAGGGTTGGTGGCGGGAGGGGGGTCAAGAAGGTCATCAGCAGGGGGGTCCAGGACCAAATCTACGGGGGCCCAGGCCCCCGTGGCCCCACATACCTATGCCCCTGGTGCATGCTAATTTTTAGCATGCACTAAAAATCTAGCACACCTGTAGCGCAGCTTAGTAAACAGGGCCATCATAATCTGAAAAGACCTATATCACTATCTTCACTATTTAATATTGGCAATAGATTGCAAAAGAACTATGTGCATATATTTTGACATAAATGTATACTGCCCATTCATATATAAAGCCTATATTTGTATAATATAATTAATAGGCAAATCAGAGGGAAACAACACAAATGTCATGGATAGAAAGAGTGTATGTGCCCATAGATGGAACCACGAGGTGGAGACCACACTTCAAAGGAAGAAATCTTTATTCAGGGATGTAAGTCCTTCGTATGCTTGCTGTTTTTAATCTTATTCATGCTTTTAATTTTGCCTAATATACAATTAAGACATATATCCATTATGAGAGTAAGGTCACTTATTCTTCATCTATTTAGATATGATAAAAGGGGTTCTGTGTTCTTTCTTATTCCTCAAATATTACATATATTAAATCAAAGTGAATCCCAATACTACTGGCGAGGATATTCAAATGTTGGAACGTTTAAGCATACGTCGTGGGAATGCAATGAAATTCAAACATTTTGGGAAATGATTCAGAATTAAAAAAAAAAAAACTTTTCCCTCTTCAGAAGGAACTTTATTAGGCTGAAGTGATTCAGTCTTTGTTACTAACTGCTCATTGCAACATTACAAAGTTTTTGAAGTGTCAAGCAGTACCAACTCAAGAAGAATGGATACAGCAGATATGGAACATCATAACAATGGAAAAATTAGCTCATGTTCTACATGGCAAATGACTTTTTATTTGAGAAAAAAGACTATACTTATAAAATGATCTTTCTTGCTCTGAAAAACACAGTTATATATTAACATAATGAATAAATAAATAAAATAAATAAAAGTACAGTTTTGTTGTTTTAAAATGTTTTATGGAAAGGAGGGCTTACCATAAATCTTAACATTTTTTTAAATTCTTTTCATTGGGGGAGGGACTAGGCAGGGGCAGGGATGTGGGGCTGGGCTAGGTGGGGCAGGTTTGGGCAAGGGGCAGATCTAGGCAAGGGACCAAACTGGTCTGCACAGGGTCCTGCAATTGCTAAGACCGGATAGTCTGTCTCACAGGTTTACATGCTCTGCAATGTTTTAATCGTCACTTTCTTGATTGTTTCTGTTCTATCCATATCCTTCCATTAATGCAATCTCCAGAATTTGACACATTTTCAGGTTCTCAATTGAAATATGTGCCCCAGTCATACTTGAAGAGAAAATATGTTTAAAGAGCATGAATATGCTCAACCCGTATCTTACACATGCAGCATATGCAGAAGAGAGCTGTTTTGTAAGAGTGAAGCTTTGTATGAGTCCACAATAAAAAAAAAGCAATGAGCTGAATCTATGCAGAGCAGTGGCGACATCCAGTGGCCAGTTGAATCTCCTGGCAATTCCCAGTGCAATATTATACATCCAGTGTGCAAGGAAAGTGCTGTTCCATCCGGTGCTTTAGGTGCTTGTACTCACATGCAGGGCCCTCACAGGGTGACCACTGAGAGACCCATCCCCCACACTAGCCATGCCCCCTGCAACCCTCTTACTAAGCTGTGCTAAAAAGTGGCCTGTGCTATTTTTAGCACATGGATTTCCTGCACGCTTTGGACACTTTTAGTGCAGCAGTAAAATGGCCACAATTTATTTTCCATTAATGGCCACACATTAATTCGCCATTAGCGCAGGAGCTTTTACCACCACCTAATTACTAGGCAGCAGCATGCGGTAATTTGCTAATTAGCGCAGGGCATGCTTGCTCTCCAACCCCAAACATGCCTCCACGCTAAAAAATATTTCATATTTTAGCACAGGATTGGCATGTACCAATCCCAGAACTACCACGGGATGCCTGATCACATCCCATGGTTGTGCCTTTTAATATGCGGTAAGCTTAGTAAAAAGGGCCCCTTAATTTCTTATATACTGCCCATAAGCCCAAAAGCTATTGAAGTGGCATTGCAGCATTGCAAATATTACACCCATAGAAACAACTGTAGATAACGCTGCTGGCTGGCTGTGACGAACTAGTGTGGTGCAGTGAAGTCGTTACTTGTTATGCTCTGTAATAGTATCTATGAAACAATAAAGATATTAAAAAAAAAAAAAAGAACACATTGAGGGGCATTTTCGAAAGCACATCCAAGTCAGAATGGTGACGTCCTGCTCGTAACGTCAAAAAATAAAAATAAAAAGTCCACCTCACATCCATTTTTCAGCAGGAAAAATGTGAGGATTTCCTGTTCAAAAATGCATGAGAAGAATGTTCTTGCGCTGAAAACATCCCAAATGAACAGCCGTTTTCCAAAATGAAACATCCAAAAAAGCAGGCACAAAAACATTTGCCTGGCATCTTTTGTACAAAAATGGCCACACAGACATCCCTGCAGAGCAGAGGGGCAGCCTAGTGATCAGTGCAGTGGACTTTAAACAACATGACCAAGGTACAAATCCCATCTTAATCCCTTTGTTTGTTATCCTAATCTGGTTACTTTAATCATACTGTTATTATTTAACGCTATACTTTATCCCACATTTTGCATATCTGATATGTATTAATCATTTCTTTACTTCTAATTTTCTTGATATCTTATGTACCTTAATTGAAGCAATACTCTGTTCTTCTCATTCCGTTAATGACGATTGTCATTGCGGCATAATGTAAGCCACATTGAGCCTGCAAAGAGGTGGGGAAATGTGGGATACAAATGCAGCAAAATAAATAAATAAATTGTGAGCCCTCCAGGAACAAATAAAAACCTACTGTACCTAAAGATACACTACTACAATAGCTATCATGCTTGCAAGTGTTTTATAAATTCAGGTACAGTAGATAATTCTATGTTCCAGGAGAGCTCACATATTTGTACAGAAATAAAAGAGTTAAAGTGAGAGTTACACCTGGGTCCTTGTTTAAAGTCCACTGCACTGGCCACTAGGCTACTCTTTATACTTGCTTGCTGCTCTATTAGGAAGGTAAAATTATGTATCATACCTGATAATTTTCTTTCCATTAATCATAGCAGATCAATCCATAGGCTGCTGGGTTGCGTCCATCTACCAGCAAATATTCTCTCTATCTCCACCTGCTGGTAGATGGACACAACCCACCAGTCTATGGATTGATCTGCTTGATGATATGGAATGGCCATAATACCTGAAGCTGTCAGCTGGCCTGGTATCCACTGGCACTTTCACTTCTTAGGGGATGGGAAGGGGTCAGTAACCACTGAGAGATGAAGGAGGGGTCATGCCTTCATCCCTCCAGTGATCAGCTGCTCAATCAGGGCACCTTTTGGTACCCTGGATGTGATTGGAAGAGGTCTGGATAAAAACATTCTTTCATGCCTTGGATGTTTCTTCCTATTTTATTATCCCTGAAAGGTGTTCTAATTTGGGGCCCACCTTAGTCCCGTCCAAATCAAACCTTCAACACGCCCCCTTGCTATTTGGATGAACTGCAGTGTAAAACGTCCAGATTCTGCCTTTTGAAAATCACGATTTAGGCTTTTTTTGGCAGTTGGGCTTTGTTTGGCCCTTTTGAGGTGTCCATCTGCTTCGAAAATGAGCATGGTTACATTTTGGGAAATGAGAACAAGCCAGAGTGCTAAAAATCCAAACTTGCTCACAGAATATATCACTGTGTTCACATACGCAAAATAGGGCTACAGCTCTGCCAAACATAGAATAAATGATCACATATTGGAAACAGAACTGTGCAGAGAAAAAAACTGAATTGTAATTTAACACCAGAAAAATAGTAACAGAAATACAGTTCTTCCTGTTCCATGCAAAATGCAGCTGCTGAGATATCATGTACCGGCTGCAGGATACACTTCAGCATTTTCCCATTGGCCTTCAGGGATTGGATTTTGTTGTTTGTTTTGGGGGTTTTTCTGTTTTTAAATTTTTTATTTATTTCAATGCAAAGAACAAGAGACAATGGAGATCCAAACCAATGGTCACTGTCCAGAAGTATAACTCAATTGGAAACATTTGCAGCTGTCTATGATGTCTATTATCGATCTCTCACTGCTCCAGTAATAAGAAATAAAGGCAGAACCTAGTTTATTCAAGTTTGAAGTTTGTTAAGGTTTTGATGTACCAGACTTTCAGAATGGGTTACAATAAGCCAAACTGAAGACAAGTGAAGAACAGAAGAGGAAGGCAGGGAACATGACCTCCATTTCAAATAGGAAAGGAAGAAAATAGCAAAGTATAGGGTACCTCACAACTGTCATTTTACTGCCAAGTCTCTCTCAAAAAGCTTAGTGGGTAAGGAAGACATTGGTGAACAGAAAAGTTTTAAGGTTAGCCTTTTGGGAAATTTGCTCTAATCAGAGATTAGCAGGGAGAACACTCCATAGAATAGGACCTACTGTATAATGCTCAAAATTCTTGACCAGATGAAGTTGTAACAATTAACCAAGTTGACAAAAGGAAGGAATTTCCAGAGTTTGATTGGGAATACCTGAGAGTTCTTGCTGGGCAGTATGGGATTAAAAGTCAAGAAAGATAAGGTATATGTCCTGAGTAGTGGACCTTATGTACAGTTCTGTGGATAAAACTCTCTTGTCTGTCCCCTTCTCCTCTATTGCTAATTTCAGACTCCGTTCCTTTTATCTCGCTGCTTCTCAAGCCTGGAATAGACTTCCCGAGCCTGTACGTCTAACCCCGTCTTTGGCCGTTTTCAAATCCAGGCTCAAAGCCCACCACTTTAATGCTGCTTCTGACTCCTAACCACTACTCTCTTGCCCTGTACCCTTCTATCCCCACCTCTTTAATTCCCTTACCTCTTAGTTGTACCCTTCTATCCCCTCCTCTTTAATTCCCTTACCTCTTAGTTGTTCTGTCAGTTTGCTTGTCCTATTTAGATTGTAAGCTCTTTGAGCAGGGACTGTCTTTTCATGTTTGGTGTACAGCGCTGCGTATGCCTTGTAGCGCTATAGAAGTGATAAGAAGTAGTAGTAGTTATGATTTTGTAGGTTTGTCTATAAGATATTGGGAACCAATTTTCATCATGTAAGATTGGGTGATGTGATCGTATTTGCATGAGGTCATTATCAATTTCACTGCTATATTTTTGTCAAGTTGAAGTCTTCTAAGATTGGTTGCCTTTTCTCCATATAAAAGGCTGTTATAGTAGTCAAGGCTTGAAATGACCAGAGAGTGCACAAGAATCTGGAGCAGACTTCGTAGAGAGAGAGCGGATTGAATAAATCTTAAGATTGAAGAAGCAGCATTTAATGACTTTGGAGATGTGAAGTTGGAAGAACAAGGTTTGATCAAAGAGGACACCTAAGATCTTGATTTTGAGTGGAAAGATACCAGAATGCCAGTAATGAGGGCAGGTTTATTCAATGAATTTCAGACTATGTGACTGTAGCCATCATCAATGTCAGTACTGGCAAGGATCTAGATATCATAGGTGTAGAAAAATGAAGTGAGACCAAGCAATTGTATTAAAGTTAGGAGGGGGCACATGAAGATGTTGAACAGTATTGGCGCCAGTGAGTGGGAGCCTTGATGAATGTCGCCTTCCTTCTGCTATGTCCTACCCAGGTAGAATCAGGAAGTTGTGACAAGTCATGCTAGCTATTGTATAAGTCTCTATGATCTCTCTAGGAAGTGGAGGGTGCACTTGGGAAGAATATATCACTTCCTGTTGTTGCTGTAATTATAAAGCAAGTAGTTGGGACTGTTTATCTGACCTGAGAGTGTCTGACTCTGGGCCCAAGTGAGTAGCGGCCTACCCAGCAGCGGCAAACTTTTACTGGAGCTGGTGGGGATCCACAAGTTCCGCTAGCTGAAAACCCTCTTGAATATGGCTAGGGCTCTCTCCAATATAGCTCTGCAGTTGCCTGCAGCTTTCTTGTGGTACCTGATGATGACATATAGCTCATGCTTGAGGATCCCCACTAGCTCAGATATTTAATGTTTTGGGGGGTTTTTGGAAATATGTTTTATTGATGACAAATTGTACAAAAGGAAACGGTGCAGGTACAAACAATCAAGTATCTAACATGTAGTTATGTTATTAAAGAAAATACCAAATTTACAAGGGTGCAGTTTGCCATCTTACTTTTTAACTTTCCCCCCAGCCCTCCCCCTTACTTCCCGTATTATGTGCCTTATACATAAGTTGGACCCTCAAGCAGACAGCTTTAAACAGTGCAAAACAACATTGATCCTCAAAGTCCAAGTTCTGGCCTGCTCCATTCTCCAATTTACAATAAACCTGATATTTAATGTTTTAAGTTGAGTTGGGGTCTGGAAGTGGAGAATAGGGATGACCTGCATGGAGGACATGCACTCACCAAGTTTGGCCATTGGCTCACACAAAATTTGAGGTCTAACCATTGAAAGTCACACATCAATTCTGCTTCCATTACCGCTGAGTTTGGCAGGGAATTGTGCTACGAATTTTCAGTGTTTCAAATTATGAAATTGCAACTGACCTTGAGGAACAGCCAGTAAAATGGAGCACTGCCATTCTCCTACATGCATTGGCATGGAATCATATGAGCTGTATGAGACCCTAATTTTTGAGAGCATGGCAGACATATGAACATATGAACAAAATTCAGGATGTTTTTACAATTCAATCCATGGCAAAACAAATGTGACTTATGAAAGGTATGTTCTGAATAACAGGCTGTAGGAACAAATGAATCTTTTGATGCATATCTAACAGAAGTTAATCATCTAATAAAGTCATGTGAGTACAAAGATTTAGAGGATGCAATCATTCTTGGTCAAAAAAGAGGCTGGATCAGAGCAGAGAAGAACATCCAGACACATTCGACTAAGTCATGATTCCCCAGTTGCAGTGAAAGATCTGGATTGTGCTCAGGACCGCCGAGAGGGGGGGGCAGGGGGGACAAAATTCCCCAGACCCAGGCCTCCAAGGGGAGGTAACTTGCATGAAAGCAGGACACAGGGAGGGAAGGCCCAAAGGGAGGCAATCTGCAGACTGCCGCTGCTGCGTTTCTTTCACACGGAGCGAGGTCGAGATGAGGCACTATGATTTGAATTCAGGGGGGCCCGGCCCGGTGGTGGACGGAGGGGGCGGCGGGGGTGGGGCCCCAGGGGCGGCCTTGCCTCAGGCCCAGCCCAGTCTCTCTGCGGCCCTGATTGTGCTACCAGGGTAGGGGTAGCATGGAATGTTGCTACTATTTAGGTTTCTGCCAGGTACTTGTGACCTGGATTGGCCACTGTTGGAAGCAGGATTCTGGGCTAGATAGACCATTGGTCTGACCCAGTATGGCTATTCTTATATTCTTATGTTCTTAGTTTGAAACACAGCTATCTTATTTGTGTTTTCACCAACTGACATTCTCATAGCCATATTTGCCAAGCATGTGGTGGTACTATTTCAATATGAAAGAGAGGAGAAGAGTGCTAATGAGAAGAAAGCAGAGGAGACAGCAGCAGTGGCGTAGGAAGGGGGGCGGTGGGGCAGTCCGCCCCGGGTGTACGCCGCTGGAGGGGTGTCGGCTCCGCTGGTTCACTGCTCCCTCTGCCCCGGAACAGGTTACTTCCTGTTCCGGGGCAGAAAAAGCAGGGAACCAGCAGAGCTGATGCAGCTCCCAGCGACATGCACTCGGGGCGGTTCAGCCCTCCCGCCCATCCCTCGTAAGTACGCACTCCGAAGGGGGGGTGCACTCCGGAGGGGGGAGGGTGCGCCGCGGTGACCCGCCCTGGGTATCAGCTGACCTTGCTACGGTACTGGACAGCAGCAAACCTAGCCACAGCAACAGCTCCAGAGCAAAAGATGGAAGTAGAAGCCCCATAGAATGTATAGGCTCCAACTGAATTTTTTACAGCTCAACCAGAAAGAGGTAATGGTTCAATAAGGCCATCATTGCTCACCTCTGTGACCTGTTAAAAAATGAAATTGAGGTCCCAACCCAAAGGAGCCATGCTTTGCATGTGAAGGTCACCACAGGCCTGGCCTACCTTGCAACAGGCTTAACCTATAGATCAAGGGAGGTCAGAGGTTGGGTATTTTGGTGCCCTTAATCGCTGGTGCCCTGTGCCTCACCTGGTCCAATGGTTAAGCTGGCCCTGGGTAAATATTTTTCTTGGGAATTGTTTAGCTGGCTGTTGAAGATTTGTCACCTCAGCTAGCCTAGAACAGCACAGTCAGCATGATTCTTTCCTCCTTCCATTCCCCTTGCCAACAGAACAGCAACTCTTTTACCTGTATCTGCCTCCTCAGTTTGAACTGTGCAGCACCTTATAGTCTCATGGGACCTACCAGACCTACTTGGTTCAAACTTCAAATTGAAGGTAACAGAGGAGGAAGGAAATACAGGTAAGAAGCTCTTCTCTCCTCTTGCTGGTGGGAGCATACAGGGCTAACCCTACCACTAAGCAATCTAGGCATCTTTCTAGGGTGGCACAATTTGAGGGCAACAGCATTGGCATGGTTCCAGTGTGGCAGGGCAGCAGCACTTTAAAGCAGCATGTGCAATGTGGGACCTTTAAGCACTGGCCCATTAAGTATGAGTCCACACTCAAGACCTGCTGCATCCCACTGTTCCTATGGTCTTTTAAATATAGAACTTCATTGACAACATTTCAATACTCCAAGATTACTATATTCTTATGAGAACCACCAATAAGGCAGATAACAGAGTGAGTGGAGACAGGCAACTGATCCAAAGGGCTTCTGACTCACTCAAATATAAAGTGCACCAATTTTCCTATTACTGTCTTCAGACATAACTCCATCTCTACCAAAAGTCCAACTGAGAAAGATTAAGGAAATAATTTTATTATCAACACAAAATCTCAAATTCACCCTCAGCAATCTCAACAACATAGAAATGAGTTGGACATAAATTACTAAACAATATACAGGGGACAAGGTTGATCTCTGTGAAACCTCTGATTCAACCACCTTCCAGGAAGATAACCCATTCTCCACCTATACCCATTTGGCCTGATCTCATAGCAAGGACCAATACCAGGCTAGAACTGCAAATCTCATATCCAGCAATTGCAATGTAGCCACCAAAATGTCATGGTTTATGGTGTCAAATGCTGAACTTGTACATAAGCAAACAACCAAAAACGAACTATGCTGACCCAATTCTTTATGGAGGGAGCCAAGCTGTGCCTGCTCTGAAAACATTGGTTTGTTTTCTTATGTAATTCTTGCCCTTGCGTGGTAAAAATCTCAGAAACACTGCCTTCAGAAAGCTGCCTGTATCGCACCAGGATATTTTTTTAAAAAATGACTTGGACAGGACTCAGGAGCACAGTATAATCCAGCAAAATATTCAAAAACACAAGATCTACATGTGTTTGGAGACAAAAGGTCCCCAGTGGGGCAATTTTAAAATTTACCTTTTTGAGAAATCTAACAGTTTCACGCTACAGGCTTACAGGCTACTTAGTTATAAGCTGTCAGACTTCTTGTTTCCAGGGCAACAACTCATTTCCTTGCCATCCAGTTCAAGAGTCTATAGGCCTAACTTTACCCATAGACAAAGAATAGGAAAAAGTCCTTATGGATCAGACCCTAAGGGACATGCTAGCTTTGTAAGACTTCTGTTGTATCTTGTGGATTCCTTCAATAAAGCTCCTTGTTTAAAATTAAAAAAAAAAAACTAAAGCAGCAACCCCAACAGTGAAAAAGGAAAGAGCTATCTTGCTTCAAGTGTATGTTTTCAAATATGCAGAGATTGGGGGGGGGGGGGGGGGGAGGCTAAGAATAGATGTGCAACATTTGGAGTGATTGAAATGATTTTAAAGACCAGCATTTTAATTGTCCACATATGTTCAGCACTACTGCTTGCAGAAGTGGCAGAGCTGCAGACTTGCCAAGTCTCTCACATTCAATGGGAGTCTTCCCACTTTGGTGGGTCATCTCTCACACTCCTGCCAAAAAAGGTAAACTCTCCCGCTGAGCAGTTACCCCAAAGGCTCAGCAATTAGGCCAGCTTTTTCACACTGAGCTCCAGCTGGGGAGAGGGGGAGCCTTCACACAAGCACACACACACACACACCAGCAGCATTAGAGGTCACCTGATCTACTGACTTATGCAAGTGGTGGGCCAGGTGTTGGACCATCCACGTGGAGGAAGAAGCTGAGACAGAGAAGAAGTGCTCTTGCACTGTTGCAGTTTGCTGTAGACTCCAGCGTTAAGCTGTAAACTGAGGAGGTTCAAGTGTCAGTGTGTGATGCTGGCAGGCAGTGAGACCATCACCATCACGACTAAGCAGCATTAAGCAGCTGACGCTGACTTCAGAGACCACCTGCATGATTCACCCTGCCTCTGTGACACACCACAGCCTGGTCCTGGCAGGGCAGCCTGAACCTGACACACCTGGCCCAGCCTACCAAAAATAAATTTCATGGATCGGAATGAGTCCAGAGAGATCACTGCAGTGTTAATGTGAGCACTGATAGCCAAGCCAGAGACAAAGATGGGGGAGGAAGAGGAACTGAGAAACTTCAGGAGATGAGAGATGGACATGCTGGAAGGAGTGAGGATAGGGAGATGGGGTACATGCTGGATTTAGGAGGACCCAGGGAAATCTGGGGGGGACGACAAAATATTGGGCACAAGGGGAGGGAATTTGAATAGGGAGATAAAGTTGATGCTGAACACTGGGGGAGTGATGGGGAGATGGAAGAGATGCTGGATATGGAGGAGGGATGGGGAGATGCTAGATAGGGGAGGAGAGAAAGAGAGATTAGATTTACTGAAAGGCTGGGGAAGGAAATGGGAGGGCTGGGTACAAAATAAGAGGAGAGGTTGGTAAAAAGTGAAATCTGGACAGAAAAGCACAAAAAAAGGGGGGAGGAAGAGATAGTTTCAGTATTATGATGTTTCCAAAATGCGGTTTGATTAGGATGAAGAACTGAGGGTTTAGAAATGAATCAAGAAGCTGTGTATGCACTACTGCTTCTACGATTTTTGATGTAATAGAATATTGACAATCGGCCAATAATTGTTGAGGTTGCGGGCTGCACTAGAGACATTCTTAATCTTTGGTCAAATAGTAGCATGTTTCCAAAAACCTGAGAATATGAACAACCTGTGTCACTCCTTGTATGTTTGAGTGAGACTAACAGTTAGTTACTTCTTCCATTAAATGCCTGGTTGAGGAGACAAGTTTTCACCTGTTTCCTGAAGTAGAGATAGTCTTGTGTTAAGTGGAGCCTTTCAGGGATTGCGTTCCAGAGTGTGGGGGCTACTCCGGAGAAGGCTCGCTTGTAGGTATCACATTGTGTCATGTCTTTGGAGAGAGTGTGGTTAGTGATAGTCCTTGGGAAGACCTTAGTGTCCTTGAATGTGTGTAGAGGATCATCCTATTCTTCAGCTACTTGGGGTCATTTCCTTTAAGGGCTTTAAACATCAGGCATAGAGTTTTAAATTTTTGCAAAACCGTCACTGGCTACCTGTGAAGTTTTTGCAAAAATGGTGCTTTGTGTTCACGTCACTTGCAACATTCTATTAGTCTTGCTGCAGCATTCTGAATCAATTGGAGCTGGCTTAGGCCCTTTGTAGTCAGACCTTTGTACAGTGCATTACAGTAATCCAGTCTTGATGTTATCATGGCATGCACAACTGGGATAAGGTTTACCTTCTCGATGTAAGGCGATAGGCAACGTAGCTGTCACAAATAGTAGAAACAGCTCTTGAAGGTTGCTTGGATTTGGGGAATCAGAGTAAATGTTAAATCTAACTGTATTCCAAGGATCCTGACTTGTGATTTGAGGGAAAGTTCATACTTCCCAAAGTAGATTTTGATGTCAGGTATGTATCCACTTTAAACAGTTTCATTGCCATGGATTACTCTAATGCCCAAACAAAATCTGCCTGTAACTTGAATGGAGCAATTGGCAAAGAATTTAAAGAGCTAGTTATAAATCATTTGCATGATCAGCCAATGCTTCAAATGACATCAGTCTTGAGAAAATTAATCCCATCACAGTCTGTATTTTTGATGTGACAAGACAAATGTTTGTTTTGAATTTCTAGACAAGGCCATAACCACTGGTGTAATGCTTCAACAGCAGAAGGAATCTTTTCCCAGATAAATTCTGTGCTGGAATAATGCAATATTCCCTAGATTAACTGTGTGGGATTTGGAGCTGACAATACAAGTGTAAGTCTTGGAAAAAGAAATTCCATCAAACCAGGGTAGAAAACAAAATAAAAGCATTTATTTTATTTTACGAGCCACATTGTTCATAGCAGTGCATCTGCTACTGAAAAAGAATTTCAAGCTATTACGAAGTTTGATACAGAAGATATGGCAGTGGATGGTCTGACAAAAATAGAAAACAAAAAAGTGAACTACGTGAGTACCTTTCTTTCTGCAATTCTGAATATAAACAGATCATCAAGCGTGTTTCAACTAGGCAGCTGAGCCTGGAAAATGCAGTGAATAGAATTTTAAAATTGTTTGCTGGCTGCCACTCATATTTTCTTTTTCCAGATTGCAAAGCTTTAATCAACTCAGAGACAAGGTTTAAACATCTAAGAACAGCATTTAAAAACCCGACAGAAGTATATTTATTGTTCTTCTAAGCTACTCTTCCAGTATTTACAAGAGTTAGGAGATCCATATATACACCGTATTGACGATCAGATGCTGAGATTCATCAAAAAGTTATTCCAAGATTGTACAAGTCAAAACAATCACCTTTGCTTCTTGCAGTGCCTTTCAAAGATACAGACAAGCAGCTACCAAATGATGCTCTTCATATTGGTATGGTTACAAGGTAAACCATGCAGAACCTGGAAAATGAGGGTGCAGTGACTGGGGTGACAAATTTCTATTCTAGAGCAAGGAAAGTCTTCATAGGAGCATTCAGTAATGTTTTGGACCATTTGCCTTTCAAACAAAATTTACTTCAGCGTGCTTGTTTTGCAGATTTCAGCAAAAGGGAAGGGTCTCAATTACAGATGCTGAATATTTTGTTGGATGGTACTGTGAACTTCTACAATTTTCACAGTCTGATGTAGATAAACTTGCAGAAGACTTCACAGACTATCAGCTCTCAGACAATGAAGATATTTCAAAAGAAGTCATGGATGCAGTCAGAGGTTCAAGAATATGATAGTGAAATATTCCAGTGCATTGATGGAAACATATTTTGGAGCTATCTTGGTCAGCTGAAGGTTATAATCAGCTTAGGTTTCATAGATTTTTCAGAGCGGTGGAGATAGTCCTGCTTCTGTCCCATTCTAATGCTAACCTGTTTTGCAGACCTCTATCTATGCATTTCGTCTGCAGTGCATCCAGATCACAAGGAGGCATGTCAGGGGTATTGCAGAGGCAGGATTAGGGCAGGCTCAGGAGACATAGAAAATCAAGATAGATATGATATGATGCTTGTAGTCCACTAACTGGCATAATTTAGGTTACTACTACTACTACTATTTAGCATTTCTATAGCGCTACAAAGCATACGCAGCGCTGCACAAACATAGAAGAAAGACAGTCCCCTGCTCAAAGAGCTTACAATCTAATAGACAAAAAATAAATAAAGTAAGCAAATCAAATCAATTAATGTGAATGGGAAGGAAGAGAGGAGGGTAGGTGGAGGCGAGTGGTTACAAGTGGTTACGAGTCAAACGCAATGTTAAAGAGGTGGGCTTTCAGTCTAGAATTTAAAGGTGGCCAAGGATGGGGCAAGACGTAGGGGCTCAGGAAGTTTATTCCAGGTGTAGGGTGCAGCGAGACAAAAGGCGCGAAGTCTGGAGTTGGCAGTAGTGGAGAAGGGAACAGATAAGAAGGATTTATCCATGGAGCGGAGTGCACGGGAAGGGGTGTAGGGAAGGACGAGTGTGGAGAGATACTGGGGAGCAGCAGAGTGAGTACATTTATAGGTTAGTAGAAGAAGTTTGAACAGGATGCGAAAACGGATAGGGAGCCAGTGAAGGGTCTTGAGGAGAGTGTAGTATGAGTAAAGCGACCCTGGCGGAAGATGAGAACGGGCAGCAGAGTTTTGAACCGACTGGAGAGGGGAGAGGTGACTAAGTGGGAGGCCAACAAGAAGCAGATTGCAGTAGTCTAAACGAGAGGTTCAAAGCAGATAACAAAAGAGAAAAAAAACATTGATTTATATGGGTAAAGATATGATTTCTAAAACAAATATGTCTACATTTTTCACAAAAAATAGATAAGAGGGCATAGTCCTCAGTTCAATAGGCAAAGAGCACCAATTATGGACTGCTTGATAAGGAAAAGATGCCTATAAAGATTTTTGTATTTAACCCCAGAAAATGAGGGAAAATAAAGAAGGTGGAAATGCCCAACTGAGAGGAAGTGGGAGACAGTGGGAAAGAATATAAAGTTAACAAATATTCTGGACATGTACCTTCTAACATTTCATACACCTAAGAAGCTAACTTAAAGGAAAAGCAAGCATAGGCAGCCAATGCAATTTAACCAGAGAAGAAGTAGCATGGTCAAATCTTTTTTTTTCCCCAAAAAACATCTTAGCTGCTATATTTTGTAAAAGGATTGTCGACTGGACCAAAATAGAAAAATGTCTCTCAGTAAAGAGAGAGAATATTTCTGAGTTGACCCAGTTTAAAGCAGAGAATTGTAACTACAGCATTAATTTGAGGTTTCAAAGATGTCCAAATAAACTCCATGTGTCTTGGAGACATTGAGGGCATTTCGATATGACGTCTAAGTTGGACTGTGTATGTCTTGCGCTAAATGTTCCAAATCCAAATAGGAAATATAGCCATTTTTGAAAAAGCAAAATGTCTATCTTTTTTTAATACACTTTGTAACAAGGTTTTATACTTTGTACGTTTATTTCAGGCCATTTTCGGAAAAAAAAGAACAAGTGAAAAATGTAGAAAATCAAGGCATTGGGATGTAGGAAGGGTCAGCATTTTTAGCAGACTGATCCCCCCAGACATCAGAGGAGAGCATGGGGCACTCTAGGGGGCATTGTTGTGGACTTCATTTAAATGCTCCCAGATACACATCTCACTTTTGCTCCCTAATCTTGTTTACTGAGCCCTCCAAAACCCACCCAAAACCCACTACTCCCAACTTTACACTACTGCAATAGCTCTTATGGGTGAAGGGGACACCTATATGTGGGTACAGTGGATGTTTGGTAAGTTTTGGAGGCCTCAAACTTTCCACCACAAGTGTAACAAGTAGGGAGAGGTATGGGCCTGGGTCTGCTAATATTTTAGTAGTAGTTTCTAAAGATGCTATTTTATTCTCACAAATTGCTGCTTTTTGTACCAGAGTCCCATTACTATCACAAACAAACTGGGTTAAAACAGTCAAAGATTCAAATTTACTAGAACTAGAGATCTCAAATTTGGCAAAAGCCTCCCAAAATGTGTCTAAAGTAACCAAAAAAGGTTTTGTTGCAAAGACAGTCTCACCAAGGCTCAGCGTCATGCTTCCTCCAGACCGAGAACCCAAAGCACTCTCTTTACCTGCAGCAGGCCTTACAGTGATGGATTCCACCATTCCCACAGCAGCTTGCAACAGCGCTTCCTCGCACACAGAGCCCCTGCCTGGGAAGCCTCCTACCCCTTTGGCAAGTGTGTTGAGTTGATGCCGGATCTGCAAAGCTGCTCCTCTCCAGGCTCAGGGTGACATCTGCCGTAAGAATGGACGCTAACTCACCTTCTCTCAGTATCTCATGCAGTACGGCCTCCAGTCCAGAAACTGTACCACTCACGGTGACAAAGCAGTCCATTGGTCCAGCTGCGGGAGGGACAGGCTCAGCTGCAGGGTAAGTCTGAGTTTTCCCTTTTTGTTTGACCATTAGAAACTTGAGAAAGGAAAATCCACAGCACTTGGAGAGGACTTCTTATCACCACCTTCCAGGCACCATCTTGTCCCCTATATTATATATTTAATGAAACCAGGATTTCTTACATATGATATTATTCTGTGTTTGTAATTTTATTTTGTCATGCAAAAAAGTATTTTCCTTATAAATGTCAAGTTTGCCAGCAGGTGGCAGCACTACAGTGATAAATTCTGCAATCACTGGCTACTAATTCCTGCTGTTCAAAGGCACCAACATCACTGGTTACTGAGAAAAAGGGGGTTTACTGTAGTGTCCCTTGAGAGAAACAGAAAGACAGAGGGAGCACTCTTGCAGGTGAGAACAAGCAGCCATGCTGTCAGGAGCAAACCTGACAAGAAAATATAACCGTGGCCTTTATTTGTTTCTCAGCTCTGGTTCATAGACTGCATAGGCAGGGCTAGGAGCAATGCTGTATAACCTCAAGACAGAAAGACTATGTCAAAGCAGTATCTACTTAGTTGGAACACCCCATATCTGTCTCTGAGTTATTCCTTGGAAGGACTTTTGCCAGGTCCTGTAACGGAAATACCTTCCCCTCAGTCAGAGAAATCCTGCTTTCTTGGATGAGTGTGCATACCTAGAGCAAGAGAGGGGGGGAGGACCAAGAAGAAATGAGTGTTCTGTGGAGGCCCTAGGGTATGGATCCATGACAGACCACCCCATAACTGGGATACCTCTCTTGCAGCAAAATGATTTAAAATTACTATAGTGACAGGGATTTCATATCAATACTTACTAATACTTTGTACCAACTGATTCCCAGAATTAAACTCTGTGCCTTCTTTAGTCAGATCTGAAGATTATGACAACCTCCTAGCCAGTGTGGGATTTGAACTGGCCACCTCTGGATGTCAAGACTGATGTTCTAACCACTAAGCTACTTCTCCACTCCTATCAGTCAACCACTCAGTCCTCTCCTTCCTAGGATCCACTTCCACACTCCCTTTAGGAGTAATCTAGTATAATCTAGTCCTCCTGTAGTCCAGCTCCTGAGTAGGGATTCTTTCTCCTGTTTCTATCAAACTGACGGCCAATCTGCGGAACCACTCTTTAATTAATCGCAGGCAAAGGTGTGGGTAAAACCTTTGTCCTGACACATTCACTTCACACTGAGCACAACTAAAAATGTCAAAGTATGAGATAAAAATTAAAAGGGTCCAAAAGCTGAGCCTTAAACACACGCTGTTTCCATCAAGGAAGCTTACATTGCTCTACCACAAACTCACTAGGGCAGAGGTAGGCAACCTTGGTCCTAGTGGGTACAACTAGTTGAGGTTTCAGGATTTCCCCAGTGAATATGCATGAGATCTATTTGCCTGCGCTGCCTCCATTTATGCAAATAGGTCTCATGCATATTCATTGGGAAAATCCTGAAAATCTGACTGGGCTGCAGCCCTCGAGAACCAAGGTTACCCACCCCGGCACTAGGGTGTCTCTGACTTTATATAGAGTAGGCAGTACCATTGCAGCTATCCCAGAAAGGGGATGCCGTAACCAGATGGTATATACCTCTCCTCTAATGTGGTATGATCCTGAAGGATATGAGGGTCTTGCATTGTTCAGCCTATTCAGTAATCGTATTAAGCTTTGTGTCTGAGATTATTAGTGATTCAGACTAGTAGGAGACTACAAGGTCTCCACACTTTAGAATAAGAGGTCTCTGAATATTTTTCTTTCCGGAACTTGTGATCTCAGATGATAGTAACATAGTAAAAGTCGGCAGATAAAGAGCTACATGGTCCATCCAGTCTGCCCAACAAGATGGTCAGAATTGAATCTGGCACTCGTAAAGGTTCCACTTCTTCAAGATTTAAACATTGGTATACTTAATCTCTGTCCCTCCCTGCCAATGGTTGGGGCACAGATCCAGGGCCAGCTCAACCTATAGACCAGTTAAGGCACTGGCCCAGGGCACTAGGATATGGATGCCAAAATCCCAGTTCAGTCTACCTTCAGACTCTTAGAGAGGGACAGATACGGGACTGGGATTTGGCACTCTTTATCACCAGCATCCTGAGCCATTGCCTCATCTGGTCCAGCAGGAGGGGGGGACTTGAGAGGGAGAGGGAGACACTGGATCACAGGTGTGGGTGGGGGCAGAGTGAAGGCACAGATAACAGACTGTAGGTGGGGGGGGGGACCAATGAAAAAGTTGACTTAGGGCACCACAGTCCGTTGAACAAGCCTTGCACAGGCCATAGAAGTCTGCCAGGCACCGGTCCTACATCCGAACTACTGGAGTTGTCCTTGAAACCCACTCCAGCCTTGATTCTGATCTGTTTTTGCCATTTACAGGACCCAGACCATAGGAGTCTGTCCAGCATTGGTCATACTTCCAACCTCTGAAGCTGCCATCAAAGCTATTCCAGTTATGAGGTCATTTAAGTTTTGCTGTAATTGGATTCTGTCCTTTTTTTATATATATATATATATATTATATATATATATATATATATATATATATATATATAGTGTTCCTCTGTGTTTATCCCATGTATTTCTTGAATTCCATCACTGTTTTTGTCTTCACAACCTCCCATGGGAGGGCATTGCAGGCATTCACCACCCTTTCCATAAAAAAAGTATTTCCTGACATTGCTCCTAAGTCCTCTCACCCTGCAACCTCAACTCATGACCTCTAGTTCTAACCGCCTCTGAAAAAGATTAGCTTTCATAATACCATTAAATATTTACATTTCTGTATCATATCCCCCTATCCCTCCTTTCCTCTAGGGTATACATATTGAAGTCTTCAAGTCTCTTCTCATATGTCCTTTCAAACAGCCCCATATCATTTTTGGCCACCTTCTTCTGAACTGCCTCAAGCCTTTTGATGTCCTTAGCGACATACAGCCTCCAAAACTGAACATAATACTCCAAATGGGGCCTCACCAATGACTTGCACAGTCAGTACCACCTCCTTTCTTCTACTGGATATGTCTTTTGTCTATGCAGCCTAGTATCTTTCTGGCTACAGCTGCTGCCTTGTCACATTGTTTCGCTGCCTCAGGATCCTCTGACACTATCATCTCAAAATCCCTCTCCCAGTCCTGTACTTATCATTCTCATACCCCTTAGCAAATACAACTCTTTTGGTTTCTACACTCCATGTGCATCGCTCTACACTTCTTTGTATCAAAATTTTGACTGCCAGCAGATCATTCTTCTCCTACTTTTAGATCACTTCTCATGTTGTCTACGCCCTGGGGGTGTCCGCTCTGTTGCCAGTCTTCATGTCATCTGCAAAAAAGGCAAACTTTCCCTTCTAACCCTTCGGCAATGTCATTTACAAATATGTTGACCAGAATCAGCCCCAATACCGCAGTCCACTATCACCTTTTTTCGTCTAAGTAAATTCCATTCACTACCACACTCTGTCAGTCAACTTCACCACGTTTGGGTCCTAACTTCAGCCTGTTCAATTTGCCCTTGAATCCAGTTCTTAGTATCCTCAGTTGCAGGTGGAGGGTTGTCAGTGCAAAGGCATGCACATACTGCAAGCAGACCCTGCTCTGTTGCTCACTGAAGCCATCATATGGCCAAGGAACTGCCTCCTGATGGGTACTGGGAAATGGCACTAACTCTGCTTTAGTCCTCTCCTTCTCCCCTCTTAATCTATTCTATACTGAGCCTTATATTCTGCTTTTATCCCAAGGAATTCAAAGTGGATTACAATAGATAAAGAGCCTTCTCCATGATGGGAGTTCAAAGCAGTTTTCCCCCCAAAAATGTGAATTCAAATACAGCAAGTAGTCCTAAAAATAGAACACTTGTAGAATTTTCTAATATCCAAGACAGAATTGATAGTGATCTGATTAAACAGGAAATTGTCAACATTATAATTTAGGGGTCCTTTACGCAATAAAAAGTGGCCTGCACTACTGTTAGACTGGGATTTTCCCATATGCTCAGGCCTTTCTTCCATGCAGTTAATGCCAGTTTGGTGTCAGTGTAACAGAAATGCCAAAACTCCACTGCCAGCACTGCCGTATACTGATGCTGCCCGGAGGAGTGTTTTGTCTTATTCTGTCACCTCAGCTGAGGCCTGTCCACCTCGGGAGACTCAACCAGTAGTTAACCTAGCAATGGCATAGCTCTTAGCATCACTGATGCATGCAAGCCCTCCTAGCAGGACAAGCTGCAAACCAAGGGAGGGGCCTTTGTCATAGCAAACCCTAATTAGCTTTGTTTCCAAAAATTGCCTTAACAAAGGCCCATAAAAGTGAAATAGAGCCCTCCTGTGTCCAGTCACAGTAACTGAGCTGATGCATGCACTACTGGGCATAAAAATCAAGTTGTTTCTGTTGTATGAAGTGAATTTGAAGCAAAGGGTTTATTGCCAAAAATAGAACTGCTGAAAGAACCCAAGATAAGTTACTCAAGGTACAGACCTTAGAGAAAGCTATAAGAAATTTCAAAGACTCATATTTTTGGCCAGCCTGGTCACTGGATCAAGTTAGCACCAGTGCTTATCCATACATTCTGCAACACCATCCATATAGGTAGCAATACTGAATTTGTGTGCAGTGTGGCAACCACACTGGCACTACCGCACCCCCCTTAGCCTACTGTTTAGGCCCAATATTGCCACTAAGGGCAGTTATCAATATGAGCTACCACTAAGACTGGTTATTTTACCACAACTCATGCTATTTTAGCCAGGTCCCATTTCCTACTTGCTAACAGTCAGGGTTAACAGTTAAATAACCTATCATAACAGTAGCCCATGTTGATAACTTCCTCCTTGATGGATAATTTTTAGGACCACCTCCATCCTACCACTAACCAGGTCCACAATTATACAGATAGTATCTGGCCATTTAGGGCTCTTTTACTAGAGGGCATTAAACCTTAATGTGGGGTATGTGCAGAAACAGGCTACCACGTGACTGCATTAAGGGGCTTTGCAGTAATTTGCCTGTTTCTTTCTTTTTTTCTTGAAATTCTGTTTATTAAAAAGACTGTAATATGACAGGGTTTTTTTTTGTCTATTTCTATGCATTAAAGCATACATTACTGAATTTTTCAATATTTTTCATTCAAGGATGTGGCAAGGGTAGAGAGTGGGACATGGAAGTGTTAGCCAGCTTGTACATTATACTTACTGCATGCTAACTAACTAATGCATTATTAGCATGGGAGCACGTAACACTTCCTAAATTACAGGAGGTGGTAAATGCATACATTAATCAAAATGTTAATGTACAGCCTGCAATATAAAATTGCGGGAACGCCTCTTCTTGATGCAACTTTAATTTTGGTAAAAGCAATTAGCTTAGCAGGGTTTAAAAAAGGTTTGGATAATTTCCTAAAAGAAAAGTTCATAAGTCATTATTAAGATGGACTTGGGGAAAATCCACTGCATATTTCTAGGATAAGCAACATAAAATTACTGTTCTGTGTTCTTGCCAGGTTCTTGTGACCTAGATTGGCCACTGTTGGAAACAGGATACTGGGCTTGATGGACCTACAGTCTGTCCCAGTATAGCTTCACAACACTTATGTTCTTATGTCCCTCTATATGCAGGAGAAAGCAGAAAGCCATGTGGTGTGGCAACTGATTCACAGACCTATTTACTAAACCCTGTTAGTGCTTTAATGTAGGTTTTAACATGCTTTAAAGCAATAACACATGTTAAAATGTTAACAATGTGCATAAAGCAATAACACATGTTAAAATGTTAACAATGTGCATTAGAATCACTAACACACATTAAAATCCATATTAAAGCACTAATGGGGAACTGACTGAAATGTAGTACAGGGCAGGAAAGGGGCAGCTAAATATGCAGATGGCCTCCTCCAGCATTACGGGATATAACAATAATACACGTTAATGCTAATGCATAATTCCTCAACAAATTCCACAGCTTAATTGTGCAATAACTGAAACAACACTTTCTTAATTTAGTTGTAAATCTGCTACCAGTTAGCTTAATAGAGTATCTTTTACTCCAGGGGTTCTCAGGGGCGTAGCCAGACTTCGGTGGGAGAGGGGTCCAGAGCCCGAGGTGAGGGGGCACCTTTTAGCCCCCCCTGGTGCCACTGACCCCCCTGCCATTGCCGACCCCGCCACCACCAACAACTTTGCCCCCCCCCCCCCCGTCGTCGACCCTGTTGACCCCCCCCTCCCGCCGCCAACCCGCTGTCGCCTACTTTTGCTGACAGGGGACCCCAACCCCCGCCAGCCGAGGTCCTCTTCTTCCCGCAAAAGGCTTCCTTCTGTTTCTGACAACGTGCAGGACGTCAGAAACAGAAGTAAACCTTTTGCGGGAAGAAGAAGACCTCGGCTGGCGGGGGTTGGGGTCCCCCGCCAGCAAAGGTAGGCGATGGTGGGTTGGCGGCGGGAGAGGGGGTCGAGAGGGTCATCGGCAGGGGGGTCCAGGGCCAAATCTACAGGGGCCCAGGCCCCCCTGACCCCACGTAGCTACACCACTGTTCTCAACCCAGTCCTCAGGACACACCTTGCCAGGAAGGTTTTCAGGATACCCACAAGGAATATACATGAGATAAATCTGCATGCACTACCTCCATTGTATATAAATTTATCTCATGTGGGTATCCTGAAATCCTGAATGGCTAGGTCTTTCCTGAGGACTGGGTTGAGAACCCCTGTCCTAGTCCTATTGCTGTTTGAAAGGGTAAGTAACTGTTTTCTATTAATCTTTTCCACCTCACTCATGATTTTATAACCCTCTAATTTAGATTGTAAGCTCTGTTGAGCAGGGACTGTCTTTTCATGTTAATTTGTACAGCGCTGCGTAAGTCTAGTAGCGCTATAGAAATGTTTAATAGTAGTAGTAGTAGTATCATATCCCTTCGCTGTTTCTTCCTCAAGCCACACTGCAGCGCCTGCTTTGGTGATACCCATGCCACTTCCTGTGGCCTCACAACTAAGCTTGCTCACTCCTAAAGTGTGATTCATTTCAATGATTATAGATGATTTCATGCTTACCATAAGGGTGGATGGTGCAGAGGAATAGCCTAAGGGTTAGCGTGGAGGGACCAGGTTCAAATTCCACAGCAGCTCCTTGTGGCCTTGGGCGAGCCACCCAACTCTCTATTGCCTTGGGATGGCCAGGGGTGGCACTGGCAACCTCACCTCACTTAGAGCCTGCCACTGAAACCATCCCACCTGTGTCAGCAGCCCCATGAGCCACTCACAGGTCACCCCTTATGGACAGCAGGGATAAGAGATAAGGGGGAACAATGAGTGATATCACCACCTTTCCTTTCCATTTCTCTGATTTGGGGATTTCTTACTTTGAAGTTTGTGCAGTAGTTGCAGATTCTCAGAAAGGAAGTAGGTTGTGTGTTGCAGTCAGTAAACGTTTTCTGGCACATCTTGCCACTATATCCTTTGTCTCAGTAGAGCTGCCAAGGGAACCATTTATAGAGGGATGAATTGAGATTTATCCTGCTTTGTGAAGTTATATCCTCAGTGGTTTGTGATAATTGGCATTCCTGTTTCATCCATTGAACAAATTAAGCTACCAGCATCTTCAAAAGGGAGTGTGGTCATAACTCTTGAACTGGATGTAAAGAACCTGCAGGACTTGGTGACTTGGAAGGTATGCATTATGGTGGGGGGAGTTGAAAATATGAAAAAATTTAAGTAGCTGTTCAAAAGCTGAGGCCCTGAAGAAATATGCTTTCAAACATTTGGTATGCTATCCACACACAGTAATCATAACTTTGATTTGTATAAAGAATGCATGTTTTGTGGAACTATTATGTAGGCTTTTCTGACAGGTTGGTCGGGGCCAGGTAGTCTCTGTAATGCTGTACTCTTTCCCCCTTGTCTTTTCTATCCACCTTCTATCCCTTTCTTACCAATTTTCTCTTCTTCCTCCCACTCAGTAACCTCCCTCTCCTGTTCCTGCCTTCTGGGATGGCCACTCACCTGTGGCAAAACAGAAAAAAGCCCAAAAGAAAAATGTATAGGGAGAAAAGAACATAGCCATGGAGAGAAGGACAGGAAGACAAAGAAGGCAGGGAGGAAAGTTCAAAGGGAGTGGACGACAAGGAGTTCAAGTTATCAAGTCCAAAGAGGGAAGAGGAGGACCTGGCAGAGATGGAGGGTGAAGACGTTTCCACGGTGAGTATATTCTGGGTGGTCCTCTCCATGTTGGTGGTATCTGTTAGAAAAGAAAGATGTACCTGTTAAGAACTCAAATTGCACCAAAACTCAGCCAGCATTATCCAGCTTATGAAAGTAGTACAAAAAGCCTATTGTGGATGAGAATTCTCTATTGAGAAACCTTTCAGATCAGAATTCTCTGTTGTGAAAGTCTCTCTAACAACATGTGTGCATATTCCCATAGACAGCAGCTATTCTGTTTTCACAAATATCTAACATGCTGTTTATTACCTCCAAGGTTCCTGTAATATTTACTGTTCTGAGCAGAGAACTAAACCTAGCTTTTCAAAATTTATTACCAGTATGATATATTTCTACAGTGAAAGAGAAAAAACTAGTCTGTCCAGAGAAAGAGCAAAAAATAAATAAATATGCAGTGATCAGCGTGAATGGAAGAGGGTATAAGGGCTAGAAAAAAGAGAGGACAGAGATTACAGATACCCTGTGTAGCAGAAGAAAACAGCAGGTAGCTCTGGAAAGGAGCGTAGCCAGGCCAAGCTGAGAATAATCTACGTGTTCAGAAAAGGAGTGACATGTATAGAATCACTGTCCTGATGAGGGATTCATACAGCCACATGGCTAATTTTAGTATATGTGTTTGACAGAGAGAAAGACACATACCAGAGGTCTAGTCATATCTGACGTATAGTGAAAGTATTTATATAGACCTGTGTTCGAGGATATTTCCAAGTGTCCATGAGGTATTCAAAGAAACAATTTGTTTTCCCCCATTTTTTTTCCTGCTCAGTAACATACACTGTCATCTCCAAAAGTGAATTCTTCGATGGGGACAAGGGATCTCTCTTCAAGAACTAAAGTGCCTTGCTCAGACTCATCAGTAACACACGTAGGACTAGATTCAGTGACAAGGTTACTCAAGAGACCTGTTGCAATGGCACAGAAGGAGTGTTCCAGCTCCCTTAAATGTCTCCAACCCTCCCAACGTCATCAAGGGGTGCCTCCTGATTCCCGCCATGATCCCTTTAAGAACCCTGTACACTCATACCCAGGAGCATTGGGTATCAGCTGGCAAGGAAAGCGACCCACCCAAGCCAAGGCAAATCCAGGGACACTGGAAGTGGCTGCACCAATATGCCAACGCACCAGGGAAACAGCCAGAAACCTCAGGGAGATGCTGCCGGGATTGGCCCCCAACACCCACCAGTTATCAAAGGTGAGCCAGGGACAGGGAGGGCACGGCTAGACCGTGACTCTGTGAATGAAACAGGACCCTGACCTACAGCTTTAATAAAAGTATTTTTTGTTGTCTGCAACCACTGTCTGTTTCTGTCTTATTGAGCTCCAGGCCTGCCCTTGTTCACATTACCACAATCTGCTTGAGCTGGCTTGTTAATTCTTTCAGATATTGTTGACTCCTGATGCAGGCAATTTTCACAGAAACATGACACCCTGTCAAGTCCTTATTTTATCTGTTGGAACCTCGCTTGATTTTGATTTTCAGAGCATCATTATTACAGGCTGGACTTTTAATAAACTTTTACATATATACATATTTTGTCTTGTGGAATCCTTATCTTATGAGGTTTTCTTCGTTTTTTGGCACGGTCACCCTACTCTTTTTATGCATTTGGCTATTCTCATGGAGAAATGTTCTTCTCCTTGTTTTGTTGCTTCCAATTTTACTGTCACAGTGACTCCTCATCCATATTGGGATCCTCTTCAGCACAAAACTTCTACTGGGGAATTGTCCTTGGCTGTACACCTCTCCTTATGTTGGCTTTAAATGGGACCTTTCTCTCTCATTACTTTGCCTCTCTTCTGCTCAGATCCCAACCAGAATCTCCACTGGCAGACTCCTTCTCCTCAAAAAATGAGAGGAAAGAGGTAAAATCCTTTATCTCCAGACATAAATTAAAACTCAAAGGGAGATCCTTCAAAAGACAAAAATACACATTCAACAGAGACCAACAGAACTGATATCATCTCCAGCCCAAAAGACAACTAAAATCCATTGCACTAACACTAGGGATCTTGTTAATAAAGATTCAGCAGAGCCATTGCAGCAAGTCTACATGGGGATGTTGTAGCTACCAGTTTACATCTCTTATTTCTCTAAAGATGGTAGGATCCTGCTGCAAGAAGCATTCTGGGATAGTGAGTGTCCCAAAGAGTCCCTCACATTTAAACTTGTCAGAGTGTAACCCCCTGTTATAGTTGAAGCCCTGTGCGGGGGGGAACCCAGCATGGAAATAATCATGAGTCCATCGTCAACCGGAGGGATGTCTTGAGTCATAGAGCCTCAGTGTAGGGTGAGCTAATGAATTACTATTTAGGAAGGCAGTGCTGTTAAACTTGTCCTTGGTAGCTGGTGTCAATGAAGTCTAACCGCCCACTAAGTGACCTGGTGGAACTAAAGAGGGGTGCCTGCTGAAGAACCCTTGAAAAGGGTAGCAGGATCGAAGCATTACTGTGTAATCTCCTGAGCCAATAGCGAAGAGCCGACCTGCGAGCTGGAGACCTGGGGAGTCTCACCGCAAACTGGACTTAAGGGTAGGACGCTGTCTGCCCACGGCTGGAGATTCTTTTCAGGGGTAAACCCCGAAAGTGTTTGGACAGTAATACTGGGATTCACTGATGATGAGATACATCGGAGTAGGTTGAATTGTAGAGTGTCAACTGGTTGTAGGTCAGGCGAAAGGGGTTTTTGGTGTGAGTGCATAACCCAATAAGGAAAGACTAATTGCTCTGTGTACTGCATAAGATCGTGAATGATTACCATCACAGCTGGTGTGCTGAGGATTCCTATGACTGTTGCTGCAGAGTTCCAATTGTTAAAGTTCAGTTACTTGTTCCTTGACTCTCCTGTTACTGTGGGGTTTCCATGTGTGAACTGGAGGGACCCTGAAGTGAGTAGTGTGCACCCAGTCTCTCAACTTAATTACTCAGGAGTCCAACCTTCTGAGCGTGAACCCGCTTCTGGTGAGAAGAGCGGGTTAAAGAGCACATTTATAACTTGTCAGAGTAAAAGGGAGAATAATAAGCAATTATTTGCAAGAGACTACATAATGGCACAGATCTGGCTCATTCATCCTTTCTGGAGCATCAGTAACCTCAGTTCCCTGGGGATATAGGGCAAGGCATTATATTGCTGGAGGAGTGCAGCCAAATGAGGAACAGCTGGCTCTCATGTCAGCAAAGGTTGCAGTAGTTTACTGGCTGCATGATCTTGAAAATCTTCACTGACTGCCTCAGCTCTAGCCGTGTTCAGCCACTCCAGCCAGAGATGAGGTTGGAGGCTGGAAGTTTTCCAGTAACACCAATATTCAGCACCGGTACCAGGGACAACTATCTGGATAAGTTTAGGAATGGCAAGCACTGCTTATGAGGTTCATTTAAAAAAATTTTGACATGATATTGTGAAGATAAGGATACGAAGTACGGGGATTGGAGGAGCCACCTAATAGCGGGGGGCGGGGGCAAGCTGGGATGCTCCCGCCTCCAGAGAACATTGTGTTTAATGAGGAGTTAACATACTGAGCTTTCATAGAACCAATTATGTTAAGATACTATCATGGAATGTTGGGGTGAATATCATCACCCCTTAAACGATCAAGATATTGCAAGCGCTGAATAGACACAAGGCACAGATAGTCATGTTGCAAGAAACGCATTTGAATGCAGATGAACACAAAAAACTGTGCCGCTGGTGGGTGGGGGACCTAGTAGTAGCCCAACTTCAAACAAAAAAGCGGGGTAGTCATCTTATTTAGGAAAGGGGTACAGTGTGTGATGCACAGAAAGATTCAGGACTCCCAAGGTAGATATATTATTCAACATATTACATTAAACAATAGGCCATTGTTACTGGTTAATATATACGCTCCAAACCAGTATGACAAAAAATTTTTCAGACACTCCTAAAACAGTACAAAGCTTTGACCAGATGCCGATAATAATTGGAGGAGATTTTAACCAAGTTTTGATCCCCTGGTGGATAGCACTGGCCCCTCCCGGATAAGACCGTGAATTATTCCAGGGGAGTGCCGTGGGTGTGTCGGAGCTGGAGTGTTGGACTCCTGGCGCCTGCTACATCCAGGGGATCGTGATTATACCCATTATCAAGAGCCCATGGTACTCAGTCACGAATAGATTATCTGTAATATCACAACGCACGGCGACTCTACTGGAGAAGGCAGAGATTGGTCCCACCCTGGTGTCGACCATGCAATGATATCGGTAACCTGAAATGGGAAGCTGAACCAAAGGGCCCATATTATGGAGGTTCCCAAGAGCTTTATATTATGATTCCCAATTTCACATTTCTGAAAGATAGATGGAGGGAGTATGGGGAATTTAATAGAGAAAGCTATGAATTAGACCCAACACTTTTTTGGGAGGCAGCTAAAGCCGTATGAGGGGGCATATAATATCATACTCCTCCCACAAAAAAGAATGAGAGAAGCCGAGATTACGATTAGAGAAAAGGGTGCGATGCTTCGACAATTATGGTAGAACGCAATCCAATGCCCATAAGAAACTATTGCTGCTGACGCAGGTAGAACTCAACCAATTGATTCACTCTCACACACAAAAGTCTTGATGTATTATAAATACCTTGTACCAACATGCTAACAAGCAAGGAAAACTTTTAGCGAGATTGGTTTGTCAGGTGGGGGGGCGGAGATGGGTAACACAAATTCAAGATGAGAAAGGTGAGAGATTTCATACTAATGAGGACATTAATAGAGTATTTGAAGAATTTTACACCCGTTGTATTCTCAACCAGAGGATGAGGGACTGGAGGCGACTTCATATCTAGGGGGACAGGTACTCCCACAGCTCAAAAGCCACCAACAAGATATTTTAAATGCAGCCATAACAGAGGAGGAAGTCCAGTGGTGTATACGGGATAGTCCACTCTATAAGTCGCCAGGAGTGGATGGTTTCACCTCAGAGGTATACAAAATTTTAATTGAGGATATTGGGACATGTGTAACTAAGGTCTTTAACAATATGTAGAAAAAGGCGAACTCCTAACTCGCTGAAACGGCGCAAATAATTTGTCTTGCTGAAGCCGGGCAGACGACCCAACTCAAACAGAATCTTATCGACCTATCTCTTAATAGCTTATGAAGCTAAATTGTTTGCTAAGATTCTGTCAATAGACTAGCTAGATTTTTGCCTCACTTGGTGTTGGATCCACAGGTGGGGTTTGTGCGAGAACCGTTCAGTAACAAAAAATATGAGAAAAATCTGTTAGCATTGGAACACATAACATTGAGTAAAGACCGTCCATACTGATCAGCTTTGATGCACATAAAGCATTTGACCGAGGGCGATGGGACTTTATGTTTGGAGTATTGGAAGCTATGGGATCAATGGCTTTTTTGGGAAGGCCATTAGATCGTTGTATAATGGTCCCATGGCGGAGGGGTGATGACAAATGGACTGACATCTGCCGATTTGAGGTAGCTAGAGGCACTAGACAGGGGTGTCCTTTGTCTCCACTTCTGTTCGTGCTGGTGATAGACCCTCTAATTCGGGATATTTTGGAATCACCAGAGATACAGGGGGTACATATAGGACTCGAGCATTTTAAGATATCTCTTTTGCGATGATTTATGGGTTATCCTCACACAACCTAATATATCCTTACCAGTGGTCCTTAGAAACTTTGAAAGAATTTGGTGACTTTTCAGGGTTTGGTCTTAATCTGGACAAAATCTGAGATTCAATTGATAAATATGACAGAAACAGAGTGGTCTCAGTTGGCATGCCCACTAAAACGCGCAACAATTCATTTAAATATTTAGGGATACAACTGCCGGGGGATCCTTCCAAACTATACCAGATGAATATAGCTAAATTGTTTGAGTTTACAAAGTGCTTATTAGACAGATGGACTAACTGCCGCTATCTTTGCTAGGGCCGCATATCTTTATTCAATATGATACTCTTCCCGAAGTGGCTGTATTGCTTTCAGGTCTTACCAATATTTTCTTTTAAAAGGAGATTGGAGGAAACTGATGAGCATGCTCTCAAGTTTTTTTGGAATCATAAACGGCCGCAGATAAATTGGCAAAATATGTTGGATTTCTTGGGAAAAAGGAGGAGTGGGGTATTGAATTTACTGCGCTACAACAGAGCTTGCTTGCTGAGACATGTGGGGGACTGGCTCAACGAGACGTCTTACCACACACCGCGAGCAGTGGAGGAGAGGTGGGTTAACCCGCTACATTTACATTATGTGCCTGCAGCCAACAGTCCTCACTGCCAAAACATATAAAGAGCAGTCTGTTGGTCAGACCACTTAGATTGGTGTGGAGGAGAATGAGCCGCCAATGGGCGTTTGATGCACATCAGAGTGGATTACTACTATAGTAGGGAATGGAGACTTCCTTCCAGGAATGGGACAATTTTAGATTTAAAATTGGAAGCAAAAAGGGCTTAAAATTATACAAGACCTGGTAGACTCTACAGGTAGGCTGAAAGGGGTGGAGTCATTGGGGATAGGTGAAATCTCATGGATGGATGCCTTTGCACATCAACAGATATCTCACTATGTAGCAGGGATTCCCAAACACTTTCTTGTAGTGATGTGCCAACAAAATAGCTCAATTGTATGAAATCGCATATGAGGAAGCAGTATCAATATCACTCCTTCACAAAAGGCTTTTCCCAAAATAAGACACAGTCAAATTATGAGCCACCTTCTACTGAAATGGTCAGCAGACCTTGGAAGGGAGGTGACGTCGCATATGTTGCTGAGTTTGTTTACGACTGATTCCTAGAACGAATAGATAGCGCAGAATTAAGAGAATGTCAAGGAAGGGTGATTTTTAGGGCCTACACATCTAAATCACGGCTTTTTAAAATGAGAGGGGTGGGAGAACCAACTTGTGGGAGATGTGGTAGTGCGCCCTGTACATATTATCATGCTCTGTGGGAGTGCCGGGAAATCCAGCAGTTCTGGGCTAAAATATTTAGGTTTTTAGGATACTTGACACATAAGAACATTTTGCTGAAACCGGAGCAAGCCCTATTGGGGATGGACGACATGCCTTGGGGCTGGTGCTGTCCACCATAATATGTTGGTATATAAGGCCTGCTTAGTGGGGAAAAAAATGCATACTGGTCAATTGGGTTACACAGGAGCCTCCGACATACTGGCAATGGCGTAATAGATTTCATGCCTTATTGTTGATGGAAGTCCGAGCGTCGCTTTGCGATTCAAAAGACAAAATGAATTATATCTTAATTGGAAAGACTATATACAAGCCCTTGCGCCCCGCGCCCGTAGCAATATTATTAACAGGTTGGGGGACCCTCGCATTCCTACATGACAAACTCTGTAACATAAAAAGGTGGCCTATATCCCTGTGCATAAGGAACTGATGCTTCTAGGGGGGGAAGGGAGGGGGGGAAATGGGGAGGGGGAGGGTAGAAATACAATAAGTTGGAAGGGATAATGGATGTGGAGGGGAGGGGACATCTTAATTCCTGATGAGATTCTCCATCTAACAATCTGTAGATTTGTTAAGGGATGTGCTAGGATGTTATACTACGTTGGGAACTAATAGATATTGTTTTTGATAACTTTATTATCAGATTACATACAAAAGCTTGAAAATCGATGAAAATCGATGATGATGTTGGGAAAAATCACACAAAATTTGTTCATACAATTTACAATGTTGGATTTATATGTTTGGAAATGTCATCAATAAAAATTGTTGTAAATTCAAATAGAAGGGTGGGTGGGGATAAATGTTAAAGTTTGATGACGGACTGTAGTAATTGTTCATACTGAGTACATTTTCATATTTGAGTTTATGTATAATTAACATGTGGAATGTGTTTCTTTTGAAGTGTCATCAATAAAACATTGAATCATAAAAAATGTTGACATGATTGATAAATAAACACTTCATTCACATTTTTAGTGATGGTTTACAGCTAGTAACACAATTTAGGATCTAGTGTATATACAAGAGTGAGGACTATACTAGGACCAAGACTATTGTGTACTTACCCAATGGGCAGTAGATATCAAACATACTACTAACTTAAAAGCAGACCGGTATCCAGTCTCTGTCCATGAACAACTCTAAATACTTAGAGGCAGTGTATAAGAAATAGAGAAGGGAGACGGACCCTTTAATTCAATAGAAGTCCTGAGCACTGTCATGGGGGAAGCCTAGCTTGGTTCCTGAGTCAGACCTTTGCTCCCTGGCCTGAAGGTGCCACAGAAACATGGTTCACGGTCTCTAATGGGAGGGTGACAATTAGTGCCAGGCTTAGGGTCCATGTTAGATGATTTTAAGGAGGAACCACATGATGCTTTTGTGGCTGGGCTGAGCTGCTTCCAGGGCTGGGAGTTTTGAATGAAGGCTCTTTTTGTGCACGATCCCTGGGTAATTTAGTTGGAAGTCCTAACAGCAGAAACTACCAGGTTGAAAAATCTATGAGTGCTATTTTCATGCCAACACAGAGAGTCCTCCCCGCTCTCCCCTACTCAATAAATTGCTCCTGGATGGAATCTACATGGGGAGAGGGGATCACCCCCATCCCCCCCCCCCCCCCCACACACAACACACACACATTTTTACTGTCTCCCATCTCACAACAAGATTCAGCCCAAGAAATTAATACCACTGCACACACTCAGTGGGGCACCACTCGCTGCTCGCCAATGAATGCCAGTCCTGGAGCATTTTCAAAACTTACGAGACAGCTCTGAGATGCTTTTGAGTGAGTGGTATGGCCGGCAAGAAGATGGCCATGTGCCACATGATGTGAGTTTGCCAGTCACAATCCATTAAATAGGTATGGTGTGAAATATGTGCCCTTTTGTTGGTTGTAACTTGAAATCCAACGGAATTACTAGACCTATGGAATGCCCTAGGAGATATTATTTAATATGTTTAGGATTATCATCACTAAAACCTTCATCATTGTCAGTGATCAAACTGAAATGTGTCTGATTAATGAGAACTCTATTCTATTTGACATGAGAAATCAAGTACAGAAAGGGAAACTAGTGATGAAGTGTCACAGCTTGTGTTTCTACTAAAATATCATACAGCTGCCAAGAACTTATTCATAGAGTAAAGAGCTGGTGCCAACACTAACTTCATGTATATGTGCAGTGGCACTTAGGGTTGCCAACTAGATCCAGATTTGCCCGACAGGGTTGATCCAAGCCTGGGCTTACTCCATTGCATGCAGGAACTTGTGGTTCTGATTTCCCATTGGATTCCCTAAGAAAAGCAAGGCTACAGTCCCTGCATGCGTTGAGGTAAGTCCAGAATTGGATCAACCTTGACGGGCGAATCTGGATTCAGTTGGCTACTCTAGGGGCCCCATCTAGACAGCTGGTGAATAACTGCATGAATATTGAGTGGCTTTCTTTCTTTTGGCTACCCAGGATGACGTTACAGTTTCTTATCCCATTGCAGTGCTTGCCAAACCTGGTCCTGGAGGCACCCCAGCCAGTCAGGTTTTCAGTATATCCACTTTTTGAATATTCATGAGATAGACTTGCATACAATGGAGACAGTGCATGCAAATCTCTCTCATGAATATTCATTTTGGGTATCCTGAAGACCTGACTGGCTGGGGTGCCTCCAGGACCAGTTTGGGAACCACTGTCCTATTGGGTTCTGTTTTAGAAGACAAAAAACCTAGAATTCATAGCTGTATTCAACTGATAGAACCCTGGATGGCAGAAATAAATGAAAGCTAAATACAGCTATAACATTTTTTTTTTATTGTTACAAAAATAGGTTCTATTCTAGATTATATCAATATTAATAGTGAATTTTCAATTCTATTCAGTAATTAAAATTTTGGCCATTCTAATAGATTGCACCCTTTCTCTTGATCCACAAATAAATCAGCTTATTTCTAAGGTTTTTTTGAGGATGCAAAGGCTTCGCCAAATTCATAAATAGTTTTCAGTTCAGTTCTGGTTCAGGCTGTGATCTTGTCCCAAATGGATTACTATAATGTCATGCATTTGGGATGTTCTCATCAACAACTGAAAAAATTGCTATCAATTCAAGACACAGCGGTTCACCTGATCTTCTCCTTGAAAATGTCAGACAGAATCTCAATTTATTTTAATCATCTTCACCGGCTTCAGGATTCAGTTCAAACTGGCTTGTTTTATTTTTAAGCTGTTATAAAGTTTAGTACCTGCATATATTTATGATCACATCCACTTTTCTATTTGGATAGGAACTGTAAGGGGTAGAAAACATTTAAAACCGGTTGATCTCTCTGAGTTTCAAGTGGCTAGATTTTGGAAAGATCTGTCTATCAGATCTCACGTTCTTATTTTGATTTTAGGTAAATCGTACAACTTTTTTTTACTTTGAAAATTTGTATTATGAAGTAATTAGTCTTTCTTGAATAGCTTTGTATGATTTCAAATCATAATATGGTTAAGTAAAAATTTTTTCTTTTATGTTTATATTATATTATTCATTGTTTCAAATTTAACTTTGTTACTCCAAGAGTTTGCTCCGTTCTTATTCTGTTAACTGCTTAGAACTACCTGTACAAGGTATTAGCCGTCTACAAAACTTTTTGTTGTGTTACATAAACAGCTGGCACCACTGAATATACACCAAAAAATTAAGTGGTGGCACTGCGTCGCCACTCATACACGTAAGTTACATCTGCTTTTGCATAACTTGTGTGCTGGCCCTTAGATCACCCTAACCCTGCCTCTCAGTATACATATAAGTTGGGCAAATATTTTTTGAAAAAAAAGCCTTATGTTGCTGAGATTGGCACCAACTATATAAGTCTTTTTAGACATCAACCCCTTGGTTTTTAGTACAGATTCTGCTTTGCTTTGCAGTTGATGCAGAAGAAATCTTCCTCACTTCCTCTCCTCTCCTAAATCTTGATTCCAGTGAGTTCTTTCTGTTCTTCACCTTCAGCTAAACCATGGGTGGGATATGTAGGGAACAGCCTAAGAGCAGGTTCACAACCAGGGAAGCCTGCTCAAATTGTACTGCTGCTACCTTGGATAAGGGTTCAAGTACAGAGCCTATAATGCTAAGGATCCTTTAATAATTTATGATTTTTGAATAGAATATTATAGGGGTGATTGGATGTTCCTAACTATAGGCATGCCCGAAAGGTCCTTTAATGAGTTGTAAATTTTTGGTAGAATGTATTTTGTGCAAGGAAATGCTTAGCTAAAGAATATCACAAATCAAAATCACTGTACTTTAATGTTGATCAAAATCAAAAAACAATCTACAGTGAAGAGTGACAATTTATCAAAAAATGGGGAAAATGTATCATTAATCAGTGGCAGACCAACAATGATACCTGCACACCGTATATCAGTAATCATCGACAAAAAACCCCAAAGAATATTTTTAAATATTTTTTGTATGAAGTTTCAAAATCAACTCCAGGAAAAATTAATAAAGTTCAATTCTGTACATAAAGATGGACTTCTCTTGTCGTATCTCTTTTGTCCAGTTGTGTGCGAAGTGGTATAGCTCAACTTGTCATAAAAACAGCATGCGGTCCCAACTAATACACACTGCTCATTTTGGCCCCACAGCCTTCCCTCTGATGCAACTTCCTGTTTCTGCATAGGCGGAAATATATCAGAGGGAAGACTGTAGGACTGGTGCAAACAGCATGTAACAATCACTGCTCGCTATTTACAAGGTATGCAGGAGGGACAGTTGTTCGGAATTTTTGGCTGGTAGGGCTTGGGGATCCCTGCCAGCCACTTCATAGGTGTGCTGCTATTGAGTGGGCCTGAGCACAAGGTGTGTGGGCCTGGGCCCACCCGGGCCCACCCTTGGCTACGCCACTGCTCTAACCCCTCCACCTCATGCTCCCTGCTCTCTCTGCTGTCCTCTGATTACTCTAGCTTTCCCCTACCCCATTAGCATGATAGCTAAGCATAGTCATCTCTACTGTGTGTGAGTGAAAAAAAAAAAACATGAAGTGGGACACAAGAGTGCCCAGTTCTATTTGAGGCAACTCTGGTGAAAAGAGAGTTGCGTTGACAATCTGTCTCTCTGTGGAGAACAGCTGCACTGGGCGAGCCAAAGTGGTATCTTTATTTGAGAGCTATAAGTTTGTTTGTTTCTGAGCAGGGAGGTGAGTCTCATGGCCCAGGTCATCTGTGAACAGTCGGCAGCTACTGTGACAGACAACCAGTTAAGTGTTGAGGTAACAGTATTAGTTCAACACTGCTTTGCTTGAACTGGGGTCACAAGCTCTGGAACTGGTAACATAGAGGAGAGGTCTTCCAGTTTCAACGCAGCCCTCTGGCTTATGAGGCAAGCGCAAAGCAGGACAGGCCATTGATACTTTGGATTAGAAAGTCCCATCCTGATCCCCATGTTTGTAGGCCTTCCTGTTCCTATGAATGAGAACAGCAGCCATGTTGAAGAGCATCTCAAGCTTCTGTGAGGCAGGTTTTTCAAGGTGGCTTCTGTGCTCCCAGATGGGCAGGGTTTCTGCACCCTAAGTCTTCCTGTTCAGCACCTTGTCTTGCAGAGGATCTCCCCAGCCCAGGGCTTGAGGGTTCATGATGCCTGGATTAAAACATACAATAAATAAATAAATAAATAAATATTAAAGAGAGGGAGGGAGCAAAATGCTGCTGCTCAGGGCACTGGTATCTGTGCAGATCGACAGTGCCATAGTTCACATGTTGAGGAAAGAGCATCCACCCCGGTGTCCCCCTCTCTGTTTGGAGGTGCGAGTGTCTCTGCCCTGGAGCGACCTCCAGGTTGCCTGAACTTCTATTTCTGCAGGATACAGTTCTTTCAACTCCACTTCCACTGAGAAGCTGTGGGGGAGTTGGGCCACAGGTTAGTTTCACGATTCTCCACCTTTGCCTGCATGGGATGCACCTAAAGTTTGAGATTCAGGTTGGAAACCTGAATCTCCATTTCCGCTATGGTAGTTCTAATTTGGCTAGCTGATTCTCCATTACCACAGGCACAATATGGGGTGTTTTCATTAAGGCACAAGACCTCAATTAGGCCTAATCAAGATGGCCCTTGACTTGATTCTTGCCCTCCTTGCTGCAGGCACAGAGGTCCATAGGTTAGCACCCCTAAAAGCAGGTTGCCCTTCCAGCTGATGGGACAAGTTCATGCTGGTTGGCCTCTCCCCAGAGAATTCTCATTATCTGTGGTGGCAGCTGGCAAGCTGAGTCCTTGTGCCTAACCAAGGCCCAAGGTGTCATTCCATCTTACAAGAGTCTCTTGGGCCTCTCCTTGAGCTCCAGTGGCTGGCTGCTCACCAGTCAAGAATGAGGACAAAGAAAGAAAAGAGAAGGCCTCGGCAAGGGCCAAGTCCTTCATGCTGAGGTGTTGTTCCTCATCATATTTGCTCTATAGATGTTAGGAGAACCTGAAGGGAATGAAAGTCTACCCACTCCAAGTGCTCTCACCCTCCTCTGTGGATAGCGTGGTCTGGCGCTAGCCATGCAGCAATGTCTGCTTGGCTGAGCCAGAGTGCCCTACGTGGGAGAGTTTTTTCTGTCAAGTGAATCCCGGACCTAGAGAGGTCCTATCTAATTCCTTTACACCATGAGCTCCTCTGTTGCAAAAGGAAGATAGAAGGGATATATTATACATTTATATATATGCATATATGTATTAATAAACACATACAGGGCACATAAATGAAGAATGCTCCACTGCAGCTGTTCTCCATTCAGTAGCCCTGATCCTGGTGGCATTCTGGTTGCAGCCTAGGGACCATGTTCACTCTCTAGCTATATGGACTTCATGGGGGCCTTCTAGCAGATCAACCATTGCCTCAAGTACAAAACTAGACTGTAAGCTCTCTGGGAACAGGAAAATACCTACCTATGGAACTTTGGAAGGCTAAGTGCTTTGAAAATATGCCTCCTAGTGTGCCTGAATGTAACTCACCTCATGCTACTACTTAAAAAGGTGTGAGCTAAATCTATTTAAATGAATCTACTCTGTTTTTCCTCCGCTGGTGTACCCAATAACTCTCAGGCACAGTGGATTTGCTCAAATGGCAGTCCTCCTCTCCTCCCTGGGGCTTGGTGACTTTGCTTCCATTCCTGTGAAGCTGGGATTAGTGATTACCCTATGGTTGGCTCTCAGCAGCTTGGACCAGGCTGCTCTGCCTTATGAAGATTTCTTTTCTCTCTTTTAAATCCTGGCCAAAACAAGCACATGAATTTTCCCCTCACACACATTTTGTAAAATGTAGATTTTAGCCCCATCCATTTCCTGTCACATAACACGCTACACAGTGTGTGAATTAACACACTCTACAAAGGCAGGAACGGTTACCATACTCTTCTGTTAGAAGCACAAGATAATTCATGTATTAACTGCTTAACACACTTTTTTAGACATGTTGTAAGAGTATGTGTTTCTAATCTACCTGTGAGTCAGTTTTCAAAACTAATTTTGAAAGTTAGTTAAAAATTTGCTTTTAGAAATGACCCTCTCTGATTTGCTAAATTTAGCCACCTAAATTCATGAGGTGACCAGATTTATCCACACTTAAAAGGGGCAGTTCCATAGGCATTCCCAAGCTAACAGTGAAAACTGGCTGAGGGACATGTTTACTAAAGTGTAATAAACTTTTGCACTTGCCAATACTTTAAATGCAAACATTACACACATGGGAATGGGCAGGGTGAATAGCTTACATATGTAAAGTATGGAATACTATAATTTATGTGTGTGTGTGTGTGTTGGCGATTTAGTCACGCAGTTACACCAGGGGAGTAGCTGCTATGGGGCCAAGGGGGCCAGGGCCCCCATAGATTTGGCCCTGGACCCCCTACCAACGACCCTCTCAACCCCCCTCCCGCCGTCAACCTGCCGTCGCCATCTAGTACCTTTGCTGGCGGGGGACCCCAACCCCCGCCAGACGAAGTCTTCTTGCTTCGTTTGGTTTCATTCTGAGGCTGTGTCTGACGTCCTGCATGTACACAACGTGCAGGACGTCAGACTCACAGAAACAGAACGAAGCCTTGCAATCTGCAGGGCTTCATTCTGTTTCTGTGAGTCTGACGTCCTGCAAGTTGTACGTGCAGGACGTCAGGCAGACTCAGAATGAAGCCAAACGAAGCAAGAAGATTTCGGCTGGTGGGGGTTGGGGTCCCCCGCCAGCAAAGGTACTAGACGGGGACGGCGGGCAGGGGGGGTCGTCGGCGGGCGGGCCACAGTTGTTGGAGGTGGTTCTGGCAGCAGCGATGGCGGGTGGGGCGGCGGCAGGGGGGGCTAAAATGTGCCCCCTCACCTCAGCTCTGGCCCCCCCTAACGGTGAAGTCCAGATACACCCCTGAGTTACACTAGTATTCTATAAAGAAAAATAAGCACCTACTTTCCTTTACAGAACAGGCATTTAAATATAGATACACTACTACTGAATTGCCCTCTAAGTATGTTTTGCAATTAGCATGGATGCACATACCACCTCCTATTTAGGAGGCAATAAATGCAGCCATTCTAACTGCACCTCTCATTTAAGGGTCCTTTTTTTAAAGTGATCTAATGGATTTATTTAGTTTTATATTTTGTTTATTTATTAGGATTTATTTACCGCCTTTTTGAAAGAATTCATTCAAGGCAGTGTACAGTAAGAATAAATCAAAGTTAAGCAATAGACAATCACAGCAGTAAAAATATTCAAATAACTATGCAAAGTATGATACAGAGGGGCATAATCGAATGGGATGCCCAAGTTTTCCTGGGGACGTCCTCGCAGGATGGCCCCGTGAAGGGGCGAAGAAACCCATTTTATCGAAACAACATGGGCGTCCATCTTTCGTTTCAATAATACGGCCGGTGACACCCAAATTGGGAAATTTAGGTCGACCTTACAGATTGTCGACCTTACAGATGGTCGTCCCCGATTTTCGCCGATAATGGAAACCGAGGACGCCCATCTCAGAAACGACCAAATCCAAGCCATTTGGTCATGGGAGGAGCCAGCATTCGTAGTGCACTGGTCCCCCTCACATGCCAGGACACCAACCGGGCACCCTAGGGGGCACTGCAGTGGACTTCAGGAAAAGCTCCCAGGTGCATACCTTGTGTGCTGAGCCCCCCAAAACCCACTCCCCACAACTGCACACCACTACCATAGTCCTTAGGGATGAAGGGGGGCATCTAGATGTGGGTACAGTCGGTTTGTGGTGGGTTTTGGAGGGCTCACATTTACTACCAGAAGTGTAACCGGTAGGAGGGGATGGGCCTGGGTCCACCTGCCAGAAGTGCACTGCATTACCCACTAAAACTGCTCCAGGGACCTGCACACTGCTGTCATGGAGCTGGGTATGATATTTGAGGCTGGCAAAAATATTTAAAAAAAAAATTTTTTTAGGGTGGGAGTGGGTTAGTGACCACTGGGGGAGTAAGGGGAGGTCATCCCCGATTCCCTCCGGTGGTCATCTGGTCAGTTTGGGCACCTTTTTGTGGCTTGGTCGTAAAAAAATGGACCAAGTCGGCCAAGTGCTCGTCAGGGACGCCCTTATTTTTTCCATTATCGGCCGAGGACACCCATGTGTTAAGCAAGCCCCAGTCCCGCCTTCGCTATGCTTCCGACATGCCCCCATGAACTTTGGTCATCCCCGCAACGGAAAGCAGTTGAGGATGCCCAAAATCGGCTTTCGATTATGCCGATTTGGGCCACCCTGGGAGAAGGACGCCCATCTCCCGATTTGTGTCGAAAGATGGGCGCCCTTCTGTTTTGAAAATGAGCCTGATAGTATTCTACCTACAATGTCAACACGATACGTAATAAAACATTTTAATAGACAGCACAGGGTATAAGCCAATGATTAGCATTTGCTAAATGCCCATTATATTCCTATGGGTGTCTTAACATTCCGCACACTAGATCTGTTAGCGCAGCTTAGTAAAAGGACCCCATAGATATCTAAAGATAGACAAGTAACAAATCCAATAAATGAAATGAAAATCACAAGTGGCAGCTTATGGTAACATACTATACACTAACTTCAATCAGGGGTGTAGCAGACATTGGCGGGAGGGAGGGTCCAGAGCCCAAGGTGGGGGGCACATTTTAGCAAGCCTCCCCCAGCCACTGACCCCCCTCCCCCCCAATGCCACCGCCGACCCTCCCCCACCACTTTCGACCCCCGCCGCCGCCACCAGTTACCTTTGCTGGCGGGGACCCCAACCCCCGCCCACCATAGTCTTCTTCAGCACCAGTCTCTGGTGCATTCGCTGAACTGTGCTGTGAGTCCTGACTGATATCCTGCAGGACGTCAGTCAGGACTCACAGCACAGATCAGCGAACATGCCGGAGACCGGCGCTGAAGAAGACTAAGGCTGGCGGGGGTGGGGACCCCTGCCAGCAAAGGTACCTGGTGGGGGAGGGAATGGCGGCAGGAGGGGAGGTCAAAAGAGGCAGTGGGGTTGAAAGTAGAGGGGGCCTGGGCTAAATCTGTGGGGGCCCATGCCCCCGTGGCCCCACCCAGCTACACCCCTGACTTCAATGCACAGTCCACATCTATTTTTCTCCCATAACCTGTCCATTTCCTACTCCATAAAACACTGTGTAGCCTGGTAACAGTAATTGTAGCACTAATTCATGCGCTAACTCCTTAGCACACTCTAGTAAACTTTTCCCCTAACTTTGGTGGCTCAACTTCAACTGCAGAAACAGCAGGCCTAAATCTAACCAGCCCGATTTAGACCAGCTAGATACAGAAAATGTTTCAGCCCAAACCATAGCTATTTGGGATTAATTGAAAATTCCCCTAGAAAGAAGGTAGTTAAAATGAACATGTAATCTATTCTATCCCATTCAGTAATGTTGGCTTTTGTTTTGTGTATGTTTCTATGTGTTGTTTATTTTCTTTTTAAAGGACCTGGTTTTTTTTCTCAACCTGTCCCCGCCCCCTCTGTTTTCTCAGAATATCCACAATTGTTGTGATTATCCTGAAAACATAGGCTAGGGGTACTCCAAGACTAGCTTGAGAAACATTGCCTGGTGTATAGTTTTGTAACTATCCAGTGTGTCATAGGTGCCAGCTTTGTGGGTGCTTGAGAATGTATTTTATTTATTTAGAAAAGATTTACTATATTGCCTTAATTAATGGGTAGATCTAGGCGGTTTACAATGCTAACAATAAAACAACATCAAAAAGTGGGAAAAAGAACTACAAATAAGGGGTCCTTTTACTAAGCTGTGGGAAAAAGGGGCCTGAGGTAGCAGTGGAATAAAATAATGAGTGGAGTGGAGTTGAACGAGTAGATGTAAAGCGTCTGTTCACAATTTCCAAAAATACTAGGACTAGGGGGCATGCGATGAAGCTACAATGTAGTAAATTTAAAACGAATCGGAGAAAATGTTTCTTCACTCAACGTGTAATTAAACTCTGGAATTCGTTGCCAGAGAATGTGGTAAAGGCGGTTAGCTTAGCGGCGTTTTAAAAAGGTTTGGGCGGCTTCCTAAAGGAAAAGTCCATAGACCGTTATTAAATGGACTTGGGGAAAATCCACTATTCCTGGGATAAGCAGTATAAAATGTTTTGTACATTTTTGGGATCTTGACGGGTATTTGTGACCTGGATTGGCCACTGTTGGAAACAGGATGCTGGGCTCGATGGACCTTTGGTCTTTCCCAGTATGGCAATACTTAAGTACTTATGAAGCCGTTTTTCCCACGCGTCAGAGCCTTTTTTACCACAGCTGGTAAAAAGCCCCTAATAAAAATGGCCATACAGTAAGATTACTCTTACCTTATGGCCAGGTGGGGGGAGCACTTACTGCCACCCATTGAGGTGGCGGGTAAGGGCTCCCACACTAACCTGGCAGTAACTGGGCAATGCCCAATTAGTGCTGCACTATAAAATACAAACTTTTTTACAGCATGCCAGAAATGACACACAGTTGAGGCAGAACTACCGCCAGCGGCCATGTTGGGCTGGCGGTAGGTTCCGGGTTAACGTTGGTAAACCCGCATTGGGCTTACCAATGCTGTGTAAAAGGGCCCCTGACAAGAAAGAGAAGTCAATCACTCTAATACAATCGGACCCAAAGGATGGAAGAGTACAAAAAGAAGGAGGTATCAAGGAAGGAAGTGGGTGAGGGAGAGAAGAGAATGGGAAAGACAGGAAACCAGCAGTGTTGGCAGCAGTCAGCCCTACGAAGGATTGTAGGCTTGGCAGAAGAGCCCAAACCTTTAAAACTGATTTGAATTTTTTGAATGACATTTCTGCCCAGATGTCATGGGGAGAGAGTTCCAATGAAATGGGGCTGTGAAATAAAAGGCACAATGTCTGGTAAATTCTTCACTTTGCCCACAAAGAGGTATTTTATAATGGGTGCGGCACTGAATGTAGTTGCAAAAACCTCAGAAAGGCGGTATATCAAGTCCCATTTCCCTTTCCCCTTTCCCAATCATTCTAAAACGTTGGCACATACACAGTGTATCATACCTTAACAATGCACACTTGGTCACTGAATGGGTGGAGCTGCATGAACATATTACCTGGCATTTACTGACCTAGTTGTAGTGATTCTGACGGCAGTTATACATAGCTGTCCTAGATGCGGAATTGCTCTGTATTTCTCAGAATGACATCTTTGATTGTTTTAGCTTCCTTCAGCATTGCTGGGACCTGAAATCAAATCAAGATGCTTGCAAAGAGCACTCGGGTAACGCTGGGCATTGTGGAGAACTTTGCCTTTACTAATAACTCTGTATTAGGGTTTGGGGGGGGTTATTTTTAAAATAGTTCTCATAGTATAAATGTACTTGAAGTTTTGGTTTGCTGTGTATTTGACTGAAAACTGTTAATAAAAATGATTTAAACATAAGTCTGTATTAAAGAGTTGCACAGGGACAGAAATTCACCCATCCCTGCCCATCCCCAATGGAATCTAACCCATACCCACCCATGCCCACTAGGATCTATTCCATCCCTGCCCATCCCCACAATTAATTTCTTCTATCCCCACCATACCTGCAGGAGTCCATGCTATTATTTACTTGCTCACAGCCCTCTGTTTCCTCCCAACCCCAAAAGCCTCCTGTGATTTTGTGGATGGAATTCACTGTTCAACCAATGAGTGTTCCAGGCCTCAGCTGGTGTTCTGGCTGCATCCTGGGCATTCCAAGCTTCATTCTGGCACTCTGCCTCTCGCCCATACATTCCAAACTTCATTCTAGTGCTACAATTGCCCTCTGTCAGTGCATTCCAAGCCTCATTCTGGAGTCACCAGAGATTTTGACTATACTCTTACAGGAATCCCACGGCAACTTCTTCCATCGCTGCGGGAATCCTATAGCAACTTCTTTAATACCATAGGTATCCCGCAGTCCCCATTCCTGTGCAGCTCTCTAGTCTGTATTCTGATGCACATCACCTGAAAATTGCTTTATAACCAACTAGCAATGTCCCAAAGTTTACCTAAACTTAGTTTTCTTGCACTCTCAGAAACAAGAACTTTTGGATCTAGAACAATACCAAGTGCCACTTTTGGCACTTACCTTCCCTTCCCCTTCCCCTCCTCCCCTCACCTTATCCTTACCCAGCATCCTCATCAACAGTAATACACAGTATACCATAATGTCAAATTAACAGACTTACTCGATTTGGAGATAAATTAGGCAGTAGCTTTTATTAATAACAATGATTTAACCAATAACATAAACATAATAATAAACCCCACACCTGAGCTACCTTCATGCAGTAAATAGAATCCCCTCTATAACCGCCTTACCATGACAACTGAGGCACCAGGAAGTGGCATGGCTCTCCATGCCACTTCTTCCAGGTTACCTGACCCTCCTGACATCCGGCTCACCGGAGCCTACCTCCTTCACTCATCCCACCATAAGCAAGGTTCCGTAGCTCGAGTGTCTGCCACAGGGGCCATATAAGATCTATACTGGCCCCCGCCCAAATACAGGAAAAGCTGCAGCCTAGTGGACAAAAACCCTTACAAAACACGCCAATTATCCGGACTATCCACAGCAGGGGGTGGTTTGGATAATCATAAATCCGAATGATTGGACAAACCTACATGGACATCCAGTTGTGGAAGAAAAACTTTTACCACCCCATGGGAATGGTAAAAAGAGTTTTTCCTGCGGTAAAACAAAACAGTTCACTGATTACTCTGTCTCCCTGTTTCCACATCTCTTGTAGCTGGGTTGGGAGGTGGGGCTGGTGGTTGGGAGGTGGGGATAGTGCGGGGCAGACTTATACGGTCTGTGCCCTGAAGAGCACAGGTACAAATCAAAGTAGGGTATACACAAAAAGCAGCAAATATGAGTTATCTTGTTGGGCAGACTGGATGGACCGTGCAGGTCTTTTTCTGCCGTCATCTACTATGTTACTATGTTAGCTGCCTCCTTTCAGGTCAAATTTCTCTCTCTCCTGTTGCCCACCTCTCCCCCCCCCCACCCCCACCCCATGGCCAGCAATCCAGCATCTCTCATTCTCCTCCCCTTGGCAACCCTTCAAACCTGCTTTCTCTAGCCCAGAGCTCCCTCTGTAGCGTCCTGCCTTATTTGATGGAACTTCCTGTCTCCTGCAGGGAGGACAATATGCTACAGAGGGAGGCAATGAGCTAGAGAAGCAGCATGTGTAGCGCTGCTGACTGTAAAAGCAAGTTGGAGAAAGAGGGAGCATGAAAGATGCCAGTCCAGATAATTGGACATCCGGTTAATTGGCGTTCAGCTAATCAACTTCGTACTGTACTGCCCCACCTGTCTGTTTTACTTTTACCAGACCCTGGTCCACCACCTGTTGAGGAGGCAGCAAGGTCGAAGGACAATGTCCAACCAGACCACCTGGAAATCAGAAGCCATGCCAAGACCAGCCACAAGTCATCCTTGATGGTGCGATCAACTGCTTGCCAGTCAAAGAATCCACCTCATTACCACCAAGGTGTATAATGAGCAGCCTCGGGTGCCTCAGGCTGGTGTGCAGGTCATACAAGAGTGAGAGCAAACTGGCACCAATACATGCCACGGATCTCCAACCAGGAAATGGCTCGCCCAGTGAATAAACAAGTGGCCATGATCCATACCGAGCAGAGCGGTGTAGCTGCATCTGGAAAATGTGACACCCAATACCCCACCCACCTGGTAGAGAGGAAAGAACACTAGCCAACCCAGCCACCAACCATACAGGAGCAACAGTCTCCCCCAAAGACAGTGAGAAGGAAGGAGAACCACACCCCATCAGCATGCCCAAAGACCAAAGCTCCCCCAGATCTCATCCAATCCAGGCCGATCAAGCCTTTTCTGCCCAACTACCTAATAGACTGCACAACTTCCACCCTTGTCAGGTGCACATAACCCTGGACAAGCCTTGGAAGACCACCTCCCCAAGAGCCTAATCACATCTTCACCCAATTCAACAGCCAAGATGCTCATGGTCACGCCACAAACAAAAGAATAATTCCATATTGCAACAGATCCACACCTATCACAGTCAATGCTTTCTGCAGTACAGCAGTGAACTGATACTTAAACAAACTGAACCATCAGCATGGATTAACAGCAGTGGCCCTGAATTTGGCCTTACATTCAAATACAAGGAGACCTGCATAACTGGACACGTAACCAAATCACTGATCTTGCGGAGCATCACCACCTGCCCCCTGCCACTCTGGTCCATCTTAGAGTGGGCAATGCACAAATGCAACAGGTTGCTTCCACATAACACGTACTCTAACAACAGGCCACCCTGACCAGCTTTGGTACCCGTACCCACTACAAACTTGCCCACTCTCAAAGCCCCAAGGAAGGCAATGGAAAAGGTGGCCTTAAACAAGAGAGCCTCAAAGCCGAATACAACACGGAAGATAACATCAGCATCAGCAACCATAATCTATCATGGGTTATCAGCCACCTGTAGTCTGGGAGTGTGGGCACTTGCCGTCCCTAACTAGTGAATATCGTCCTAACCAAGAAGCCAGCAGACAGGTTCTCCCAACCATAGGTCCCACAGAAGAAAGTAAATCTGGCTATTTGTCGCAGAACCTCCCCTTTTGATGAACCGGATGCCTTCACATGCACTATGTACTCAGCTACCATGTGGTCGTCCACCAGTCCCAGTGACCAACCTCAAGCTGATAAGAAATCTCTCACTTTCCCAATTCCTGCTGTATAGACTGACCATGTGATAGGGGCCACCGAAGTTCTCAACATTCCCCAGACGACGTCCAACCCAGGTTCCAAAGATGTGCCAGCATGAGCATCCCTTCCTGCTCTGCCTCAGGCACCAAAGCTCAGAACTGGTCAAACTGAAAGTGAGAGAGAGAGAGAATCAGCAATTTTATTGACTGTCCCTGGTACATGCTTCACCCACAAGAAGAAATTCAGACGTAAGCATTGCAAAACCAGCTCTCATCAACACGCTCATGCTCAAGCATCAGGCCGCCTGCCTGTTCACCACCTCCACTACCCCTTCTGTTATCGCACCAAAAGAGTGCACGCATCTCATAGAGTCTCTCTGGCCACACCTCACAAGCCACCACAAAAGAGAACAGCTCCAGAAATGTAATGCTTTTGGTGAGACCACTCCGAATCTGATGTGTTGGTCACACTGCAGCACACCAGGTGCACTAGCAATAAATCCCAAATCCCACCCCGCCAGCCATGTCTGAATACAGCTCCAAGTCCACATTGGACACCTCCAAACCCTGGATAGGCAATGTATTGTTGAAAGTATCGAGGAAAGTCAAACACATGCGTAAATCTGACCTGACCCCCGCCGTAAGCCACAAAAAATGATGCAGCTTCCTAATCCCTGCTGTCAAAGCAGTCAACTGATGTGAGAAGACCCTGCCCACAGGGATGACCCTACAAGCAAAATTCAGGCTCCCCAGCAAGGACTGGATAATGTGCAGAGCTTGAGAGATCACCCCCTTGAGCTGATCTACTTTGACTCCAGGTAACCTCATCACCACTGCCACCAAATCAATCTCTATACCCAGAAAAAACAGTACTGGGGAAGGACCTTCTGTTTTTTCCTTTGCAAGGGGGACACTGAACGAAAGCACCACCTCCTGAAAGGTGCGCATCAAGCAGGGGCGTAGCCACGGGTGGGCCTGGGTGGGCCCAGGCCCACCCAGTTTTGGTTCAGGCCCACCCAGCAGTGGAGGCAGCCGAGCGGAGGGAGCAGGCTGAGCTCCGATCCCGCATCTGCCTCCCCAGCCCGCCACTGCCCCACCGCCGCCGCCGTACCTTTAAATATTATAGTTTTGCTGGAGTCGCGGGCAGCCGGCATTGAAGACATTGGCAGGCTTACGCCGGTTCCAGCAGCCTTCCCTCTTCCCTCGTTGCAAGTCGGATGATGGCTCCGCCCTCTTCTGACGTATTTCCTGTATCTACGAGGGCGGAGCCATCATCCGACTTGCAATGAGGGAAGAGGGAAGGCTGCTGGAAACCGGCGTAAGCCTGCCGATGTCTTCAATGCCGGCTGCCCGCGACTCCAGCAAAACTGTAATATTTAAAGGTACGGCGGGGGGGGGGGGCAGGAAGGAAACAGGGCAGACGGGAGAGGAGGGTTGCTGCACATGGTGGAAGAAGGGGAGAGGAGGGTTGCTGGATGGAGGGAAGGGGAGAGGAGGGTTGCTGGACATGGTGGAAGAAGGGGAGAGGAGGGTTGCTGGATGGAGGGAAGGGGAGAGGAGGGTTGCTGGACATGGTGGAAGAAGGGGAGAGGAGGGTTGCTGGATGGAGGGAAGGGAGAGGAGGGTTGCTGGACATGGTGGAAGAAGGGAAGAGGAGGGTTGCTGGATGGAGGGAAGGGGAGAGGAGGGTGGTTGCTGGACATGGTGGAAGAAGGGGAGAGGAGGGTTGCTGGATGGAGGGAAGGGGAGAGGAGGGTGGTTGCTGGACATGGTGGAAGAAGGGGAGAGGAGGGTTGCTGGATGGAGGGAAGGGGAGAGGAGGATTGCTGGACTGGTGGAAGAAGGGGAGAGGAGGGTTGCTGGATGGAGGGAAGGGGAGAGGAGGGTTGCTGGACATGGTGGAAGAAGGGGAGAGGAGAGTTGCTGGATATGGTGGAAGAAGGGGAGAGGAGGGTTGCTGGATGGAGGGAAGGGGAGAGGAGGGTTGCTGGACATGGATGGAGGGAAGGACAGGGAGAGGAGGGTTGCTGGACATGGATGGAAGAGAGGGAAGGGAGAGAGAAGAAATGCTGGACATGGATGGAGGGGATGGAAGAATGAGGAAGGGATGAGATGAGGGAAAAGGAAGAGAGGAGAAAAACTGCACATGGATGAAGAAAATAGGCAGAAGCTGGATCCACTAGACAGTCAAGTCTGCGGAGGACCCAGCTTTTACTTATGGATATAGAGCAAGAAATGAAGAAGAAAGGAGGAAAGTAAAGAAATAAATGGAAAGGAAGCCCTGGAAACGGAGGTTAAGAGGACAGATAGCAGCAGAATCGGATACTGGGCCAGCATGATCAGAAAAACAGTCACCAGACAACAAAGGTAGAAAAAAATCATTTTATTTTCATTATAGTGTTTGGAATATGTCCACTTTGAGAATCAGGTGCTCAACATTAAAAGTTTATATTTATTTACTTATTTATGGCATTTTATCCCACATTAAACATGAATTAGATTGGAACCTGGGATCATTTAATGTTTTTTTCTGGAGAGAGTAATGCATTGCCCCCCCCCCCCAGGCTCTCTCCCCGGCTATAGCCAGCTCTGCAATTTTGAGGGGAGGTGCACAGGTGGATGGGGGGGTGCAGAGGTGGACCGGGGAGAGAGCCTGTTGTTAAACATTTACCAGCACACCACTGTCTAGTGCCCACCCATCCAACCTGTTGGCCCACCCAAAAATTGACTTCTGGCTACGCCACTGGCATCAAGTTTCCACAAATTTTTCTCCCCTACCCCCCCAGGACCAACAGAAAGGAAGTCATCGAGGTAGTGAACCAGGGAATCCAATCTAGACCTCTGCACAGTGATCCAGTGCAGAAAGGTGCTGAACATCTCAAAATAAGAGGAGGAGATGGCTCAGCCCATCGGCAGACATTTATCAAAGTAAAAATCCCCCTCAGATTTGAATCTCAGCGAGGGAAAACTAAACTATCTGGGTGAATGGGCAGGAAGCACAAAGCCAGTCTGCTGTCCCCTTTAGCCAATAGCGCCCCTTGACCATACCTGAGGACCAAGCACATTGTACTGTCCAAAGACATATACTGCACGGTACACAGCTCCCTCGGTATGCCATCATTGATCAATGACCGCAAGGGGTGGGAAAGGTTATGAATCAACCATAACTTACCTGGTTCCTTTTTAGGGATCACAGCTAGTGGGGACAACACCAGAGTCTGAAAGGGACTCAGTCGGAAAGGATCAGCTATCTTACCAATGCAATCTCCTCGCATAGCTTGCGTTCCACCACATCATGAAAACAATGGGTGGAAGGCGAGTTTTTACATTCCCTACTCAATATCTCTCCTTGGAAAGGAGTTAGGAAATCATCCCGAAAGTCTCTCTCAATCAGGTCTGCACTCTCCTGATCCCCGTACGTACATAACCAATGCAGCATGGCTCCCAACCGGACCAGAGAGGGAGCCTTCCTCACAGCTACACTATTTGCCCATAGTGGGAGGGCCAGAGGGTCCTCTCTTAATTTGTAAACCGGGAAGGGGCGGGAGGACTTGTTGAACCTCCAACACACATCTGTCCCCCCTTGACCAGAGACCCCTGGCACGGCCACACCATTAAATGTCCGACTCGCCTCCATTCCAACAACTTCTCCTAGCCCAACTCCAGGCACCATGGTCGATCCTGTCTTCGGAGCCATATGTGTCAGCCACAGACTAACATCCTGAGTGCCCCAGGACATATGGATGTTTTCCTCCATCTTGTCCCTAAAAGTCTCGTCATAGTTCAACCATGCCCAACCACCCAAACACTGATGGGCATCATACTGGTTGGGTGCACTATTACCCCAGACATTGGTGAACCATAAGAATGTCCAGACCCAATTCAGGATGGTCCTTGGGACTTTCCTGGCTTTCGCCACTGCAGGATCCTCCTTCAGTCTCTTCCTATCCAGTCTCCTAACCTTACCCTCCAACAGCTTTAAAATGTCTATACAGGTACTCTTCTTGATTTGCCTCCTCAAGGAGCGGGGCACCAGCTTCCATAGCTCAGTCAATGCCACAAGGTGGGCGCACCCTTGCTACCACCACCCTCAGTCCCCGATGTCTGCTTGGAGACAGCAGATTCACCTCCAGAGAAAGAAGAAGAGGAAGAAGAAAACATATTTCTTCAACAAAGCCTACAATGAGAACCGATAAACTCACCAACCCACTCAGTTATGAAAACCCACCTTCTATAACTACCCTAATCACTCCCTTCCTTCTTCTCCCTTCCCTTACTTAATCTCTGCACAATACTAACTGTATCTGATATCCTGGAATGACAATGTGAACAAGACTATGTAAGCCACATTGAGCCTGCAAATAGGTGGGGAAATGTGGGATACAAATGCAATAAATAAATAAAATAAAATAAAGAAGAGTAAGAAGAAAGTCTCTGTATCTGCCCTGTCCCCGCCTCCTCTTCTTCTTCACTGCGCTACCAGACCCAGTGATCCCAGCTGTCGCAGAACCTGTATTGGCGGCACCACTGCCATCACTTCTGGTTCCCAGAATCAAAGCAGTGCCATCACCAGCTGCTGCCATAGGAGGTACCAGCACCGGTTGACTCATCCACCACCACAACCAACCTGTCCTCATGACACTGAACCTGTGAAGACACAAGAGACACACCAGCAGGAACTGAACCAACAATCTCAGGCAGCAGCTTAGAAGGTACACATCCTGCACCTGCCATGAGACCAGCCCCACCAAGGCACTGGGCTGGAGACTAAGCAGAAGGTCCCACCCTACTATGCCAGGCTGCACCCTGATGCTGCATCTGTAGCCCCAGCTACCACCAGTTCAAGCCCCCCCCCCCCCCCCCCCAGGGCCCAGGGGTTGAAAGCACCTCGCCCCAGGAATCTGGGGACACTATGCTCCAGTCCAGGGAACCAGGTGCCACTCCGGAGCAAAGAAAGCAGCAGCAGCCACTCCAAGCCCCCCAGACCCAGGCCCAGAGGCCAATCCTGCCCCACTGGAAGATGCAGTGCAGCCATGCTGGAAGATGATGAGGGGACACTAGCATTCATCCCTGACTCTGCTCTGGGCCTTGCAGCTACCCCAGCCTGCACTGCAGGTAGGTCCCACCCCCTAGCAACCACCAGGTCAAAAGGGACCTCTCCCCGAACACCACTCACCTCAAACACCACCTTAGCGGTAGGGCCCTTCCCCCTCCTACCCTTAGTGGCAGCTTTTTTAGGCCTCTCCCCATCGCGCATCCACAGCCTTAGAGCGCTGAAGGGACAGTGGGGATGGAAGCAGACCCACCTGTTCCAGGCTGAACTCATTGAAAGACCATCCCCCCCCCCCCCCCATTCAGAGACACTTCTTCATCATCTGACACCCCAAACAGAAAGCCTCCCAACACTATAGCAGATGTCCAGAGAGGAAACCACACATCAAATCAAGCTCAGCTGCCTCTGTGAAACATTACCAAAGACCCTGCCTGCTCCTTGGAGGCAGACAACCTTAAATAACCTCATCCTGACCTGACCTGACCTGACCCTTTCCTTGCCAGGCACCAATCCAAGCCCTTCTTCCTGGCAAGAAAGTCCCACTTCAAAATATGCTGACCAACCCAGATAGCCCCCCCCCCCCGACCCCCTCCTAAGAGTCTTCCAGCTCTTTCTCAAACCTCCTTCCTCCTTTCCCCGACTCCTGTGACCCCAGCGCAACCAAAAGGTCACACTCGCAGGTCCAGCCCAAAGTTAAACTTGTCCATCAAGACAAACATTTGGACAACTATTTAAAATTCTCAGTGGATTAAATACTTCTCGTGAACATTTGCACAAATTAAGTGCCAAGGAAAACTTAAAGTGTGTGAAATGAGGTACAGAGATATTACATGACGAATATATGTAGGGCACTTAAGAATTAAAGAAAGGAAAACTGAGAAACCTGTTACAAATTAAAAGGTGCTATAGAGATAATGGAAAATCTAAACAAACAATTAACTAATTAAACTATTGTATTGTATATGAGGTAAGGAGTGGCCTAGTGGTTAGGGTGGTGGACTTTGGTCCTGGGGAACTGAGGAACTGAGTTCGATTCCCACTTCAGGCACAGGCAGCTCCTTGTGACTCTGGGCAAGTCACTTAATCCTCCATTACCCCAGGTACAAATAAGTACCTGTATATGTAAGCCGCATTGAGCCTGCCATGAGTGGGAAAGCGGAGGTACAAATGCAACCAAAATAAAATAGGAAAGTCGAGGAAAAATCCTAGCCTGTTTAAACAGAAAGAAAGGCATAAATGTAAGGCAGCCCAACTCCAATTAAGAGCGAAAAGCCCCAAATAATGTAGGAGACCAGACCAGAGGGGTTCCTCAAAGAAACCAGGGCGTGAACACGTGAGAGGATTGATCCCTGCTAAGGCTGACTTACTGAGAAGGTGGAAGAAACGAGAAACCTTGGCCGCCTGCAAAGACGTGGCCGCGAAGAAAAAGGCAAAACAACATGAGCGTTCCAGGATCCAAAGTGGTTATTTCAGCATTCACTTGTCTGCAAAATGCTGCTTTAACTTTTTGTCCTGCTTGGACAGAGCAGCGAGATGGGCGTTTCTGTAATAGTTCTCTTCACTTGTCCATGATCATGATTCCCCTCCCCCGCAACTTAAAAAAAAGTTCCATAATAAATAGAAAATCATGTCATTGGAAAATCAAATATTTAAAGATCAAAGAATGGTTGTTTGGGCTTCACTCCCTTTCACGTGCACTTTCGTAAAGGACTACGAGGTTGTAGTGCGGATAAACACAAGGGGCTTAATGTCCGCTCTAACTCTTTGTACATGAGCTGACCGGAGCAGTCCCTAGATTAGGCACCCCACTGTTCAGAAACTGCCTACAGTTTGCCCTGGATTGTGCTGGGCATTGATGATTACAGTATTTATATAAGGCAGGTCAACCTCTAATAGCATGAAAATGAATGAAAGGGGTGGTATGACCGAACAAAAGACAGCAATTGCATGCTTGCTTAGATTTATCATGAGAAATGGGCTGCAATGAAGTTGTTTTAGTGCTGAAAAACAGGCGCAAGATTGACAGCATTGTTCGAAATGCTTGCAACTCATTCTGCATGATACATCCTGTTATGCTATTTCTAGGGTGTATATAAATAGTGCATAGCAATGCATTTCATAGCATTTAATTTGGCAATAATCTTTCTTTCTGTTCACAGTGTGCTAGTACTTTTCAGTCCATACTGACAGATGCAGTTCATGAACTTCGAAAATAGGGATTCACCCACCACATCTGGTTACTCTTTACGTCTTAGGAAACAGCAATGTATAAGAAGAAAAATAGATACTGTAGGTGAATACGGCTTTTTTTTTTTTTTTCAAAGTTTCAATTCAATAAGAATGAAGTTATCCGTTTAATCAAAATACAACGCATATGTCCTGGTGAACAAGCTTAAATGTGGAAAATAAAGGGGTTCAATTTTTTTCAGTTTGTGTTGGGCCAAACAGGTACCTTTTAATTTACCGAGATTGTTGAGAATCGTACCCGAAAGTCAATTGTTCTTTGTGCCCCGAAAATGAAAAAGATGCCTGATTAATGCTGAATGTTCACGTTTTAATTGTTTGCCGCTATTCTGAAGAAGACGAGAGAGAAAATATTTTTCATATCCTCAACTTGTTTTTCATAACACTGTTTGTTCCAACAAGTTGACTCAGGGACAGCACTGTGCGTTTCATATAGGTGTATTTAGACAGTGAGTGCTAACACAATTTTGTGGCTTTTAATTACTATTTTGTTCATTTTGGGGTATGAAGAGCATGGCGCCTAGGTGAGATTAGGTTGTCTACCTGAGGTAGGAGCACCGCGACGCCGTTTACCACTAGGTGGCGCCAGAAGGTAGTAGCATCAAAGCATTTTCCCCCAGCCTGCAAATTCAAGCCAAACTATTATTTGTAAAGAAATTGAAATCACCTCGGCCTAAGACATAATGAAAACTCTGCAAAATTCCATTTGCGAATAAAATACAGTAACACGCTTTAATCTGATCATGTATTAATAAGCAAAATAGTATACTGTGATGCAGTGACTGATAAATGTGCCGATTTTTGCAATCCTGAAGAGCAATGGCCCAGGCCAGTTCCTTTACAATTGATTACTTTATTTTGTTTCTTATGTATATAAAATGGCTTGTTACGTTGATGTGTAAATCGTTAACAGCAGAAAGGCTAAGACATTAAGGATTTTCGATAGGCACAGAAAGGCAGATATTGTTTATCATAGATGTCTAAAATATCAAGCCACAGAAAAAAAAATCCATGACTCGGGTCCGAAATAAAAGTTTCCTTTGCTGTTATTTTATACACCTAGGATACTACCATAAATTACTTTCGCAAAGGTCAATTTTTCATAAATTCTTAAGACATCGCATGCCTGTATATCTTTCATCTATCGTGTCAGTTGACACAGCCTCCTGTGGGTGATGATATATATGTTGCCACACTAGTAGGTAATCTGTGTAGTGCCTTAAGGGGGTAATTTTATGAAGTATTGTCTCCAAGTAAAGCGTGGTTTACACACAGAGATTGTCTCTTATAAAATACACATGAAAGGAAGCCATCCTGAAACACTGGATCAACTTGTACACAAGCTGCTTGTAGATATTAGGAAGGGCATTGTTTGGGTGGAGAGAGTTGCTGCAATGTATATTTGAAAATGCACGTGTGCTCGCATACAGTACATTGCACACGTGTACACTTTCTTGACAATAGGTATAAAATTGAGCCAATTTTATAAAGGCGTTTAGGTGCCTATGTTATCTAGGCATTTTTTTAGTGCCCTGTTATGAAATTACCTTCAACCCCATCCTTACCCACACTTGGGAAACTCCATACCAAAGGACGTGACTAGTGCAACCTTATTTAACTTTTGGGAAAATGCAAAAAAAAAAAAAGCATGATTGGAGATTTATTTATTTGCGTTGATAATACTTTGAGATGCCGGTTTGTATTGAGATAGCAAAGTCTTTTTAACTCACCACCACCATCACTAACAACAACAACAGCATGTAAAATTGATTCAACAGCAAAGGAAAATGTGCAGATCTCAACACACATTTCTTTTTGGAGAGATGAAAGTGTTCATAATGCAAGCAAAGCCATCCGAGCCAGAACTGTTCGAAGTCTGAAACTGTCCAGGGTTCTACCTCACTATTTGATTTCACACAGTACTGAAACACAAATAGAAATAGCTATTGGAATAAAGAGGTTTAATTATTGGGGGAGGGGCTGAAGTAGACTGACCTGCATTGTGACGGCACAGAACACAGTGGTGGGGAGGGGGCGGGGAAGCTCAATCTGGGGTTCACAGCAGCCTACGGAGCTAGCAGAGGAGAACGAAAAAGCGCTGCTGATTGGCTGTTGCCAGGTGACGTAACTGACCCTCACGTGACAAGTGTTAAATGCCAGGCAGCCGTGAACCCAGAGCTGCAGACAATCGTAAACTTTGAGCCGAGTGTCTCTCGCTCTTGCCGCCCAGCTTACTTCTAGGATGATGCCTCCCAGTATCCGCTGATCGTCTTCATCTGTGTTCTGGTGCATCATTTAACGCGATTTGAAACAGATATACTTATATATATATGTATGCATTTGTTTGTTTTTAATCTTTTAAATTTATTATTATAGGGGGAATCTTAGGTTTTTAAACATCTGTCTAGTTTTTGACCAGGATGACTGGAGTTTTTGACAGTCTAGTCTCAGATATGCATTCGAACCAAATTACCTCCAGCAGTTATCACAGTCTGCACAAGCCCCAAGAGTCGCCCACCCTGCCGGTGTCCACGGCCACGGACAGTAGTTACTACAACAACCAGCAGCAGCAACACTGTGGGGCTGCAACATACGGACAACTGGGCTCCTACCAGTATCAGTCGAATGGCATCAACCCCAGCCCTTATGCTGCCAAGTCCTACGAACTGCAGTACAACGGCTCCTACGGCTCGTATACACTGTATGGGACAAGCCCCTCCCCGACCAGCAAGGAGCCCGGTAAGTCCGAATCCCGGGAAATTCTCCTCCCGATGGCCGCCCAGCTCTGGGCTGTGTCAGTCTTTCCCCAATGATTTAGTAATAATTAAGCTTAAGCAGATGAGCGTCCCTACAAGAAATCCAGCAAGTGTCCTCTCAAATAATAACGATTCTCTAATAAGATCTCATGATTTTACCTTTAACAGTACATTTCAGAATAATTAGGACGTTGGTCTGTATGCGCCAAACTTGTGTTTATGTTCATTTTCTTGCTCATTATAAGGGGACATGTCTGACTGGTCATTTTGTTGTTTACAGAGAAGGAAGAGTGCGAGCCTGAAATCAGAATAGTGAACGGGAAACCCAAAAAAGTGCGGAAACCTAGGACGATTTATTCAAGTTTCCAGCTGGCAGCTTTGCAGAGGCGGTTTCAAAAGACTCAGTACCTGGCCTTGCCCGAAAGAGCGGAGCTGGCCGCCTCCCTAGGCCTGACCCAGACCCAGGTAAGGCGGGGACTACCTGGGACTGGCTCTGTGCCCAGCACTGGCGTCTCGGGTGTCACAGCTCCTAGCTGTCCGACTTGTCCCAGTACACGTCTATTAAACAGTATACGCTGGAGGAATGCTGGCTGTCACTGGCAGAAAATGTTGCAGCAAGGCCATGTGTCATCAGCTGTGCCCTTTAAGGAGTCTTTTTGTTTGGGGGGGGGGGTGGAAATTTCGGCATTGGTTTAAACCAGAAGCCTGGGCTGTAGTGGGTAGCACATGGATCTTCTTTGGAGATGGCGGATAGGTTTGGGTGGAAGCGGGGGCTAGGGATTCCACCCCAGGCTTCAGCTGTAGAAGTGGCTTCCTGTCCTGCAGGAGCAGGTGTCAGTCACATCCTTCTGAAATGGCACAAGCTTTGCATTCCTTTTTCTAGATTGTAAAAGTCCCTTATGTTGGTCTCTTCCACAGGTCAAAATATGGTTTCAGAACCGCAGATCGAAGTTCAAGAAGATGTGGAAAAGCGGAGAGCTGCCTTCAGACCAGCTTCCTGGAGGCAGCGAGTCTCCGCCCTGCCATTCCCCTCCGGCCTCGGCTCTTTCTTGGGACTTTGGGCCACGGTTACAGGGCTCAGGGTCGGGCTCGGGCTCGGGCTCTGGCCTGCAGCCTCCAAGCAGCAGCTCAAGTCCCAGTAGCGGCCCTACTTTCCTGAGCAACTACTCCTGGTACCAGGCTTCAAACGGCACATCCCACCTGCCAGGCACCCCGATCCTCCAGCAGCACCATCACCATCACCACAGTGCTACTGTCAGCGCGGGGACCCTCTTCTGAAGCTGCACCTGGAACTGAATTTACACTATAGCTGACCAGCTACTGACTTCAAAAACTAAAAGATTCCTTTTCTCCCGAGGAAACGATCTGGTCTCGGGGGGAAAATCACTGACGTGCACACTGGTGATCTGATGACGAGTTTCAACTCGAGACAGACGGACAGACCCAGGACATGCATCGGACGAAAGAACGGGTGGCTTAGGTTCATTTATTGTTCTTAGGTTTATTTCTTCCTTTTGGTGCAAAGTTTTTTAAAATGCCTTGTGCTGATTTTGTATTTGTTATGGTTACTTTTGTAAGTTATGTTTTATACAGGAAAATGTAATTTATTGCCTATATTCTACTGGCTTTTGTTTTCCCCTTGCGGTTTTGTCAGTGGGAAGGAAGACTGTATTACTCATCAAATCACCAGTGCAGGTTTATTTATTTTTTTTAAGATTAGGTGCCTTTGCGGATGACCTCATTTTGATGTTAAATTTTAAATGATTTTTATATGTAGATAAAAACATGCTGTGTTTAAATTATCTTTTTTAAGAATAAAAAAATTATGCAGGACTCCCCTGCATAACAATGGTTGTAAATAAAGTTCTTTGTGCAGATTTTTGCCTCATTCACTTGTGTAAATATATTGTTACATTGATTTGGTATTACCACCTCTTGGAAACACATCTCACCTTTTCAGCGTTTACATTTTTCGAGGGGACTGAAATGCAGTCAAATTCAGCTTACTGACTCCCCCCCCACCACCACCCTCGTTTTAAAACACGAAACAAAACGTATTCGGGTTATTTATTTTGAAAGGAAACCACTGCTAATGTTCCTACAATAAGGGGGGTTATTTAAATAAAATATTAGTGTGATTGTATATTCATTGTACTTTTCGTGAACTATCTTAGCCCAGCTATATCCAAAATACCTTTAGCTTTTAACAATATATTTCCGAGTCTTGGCCATGTTAGAGGAGCTATATGTAAACGTATGCCACATTTTCTTAGCACAACAATTTGCCGAGTTTTCAACCCTGCTTTATTTAACATCTTTGTAACACTTCTCTTTAGCTTTAATTTTTCTTTTGCAACAATTTTTTTTTTTTTTTAGTGGAACTCAGAGGCAACCATGAATCAATCAGCAGAGCAAGCCCTGGCTTCCAGACTGCGCCCCGCCCACCCCGGGACCTGGCGCCAGGGACAGCCCGGACTTGGCTCGTGCTGACGTCACTGACCCAGCGTGCACGCTGCTTTCCGGCCCCTAGCTAAGGCACAGCCCGGTTAGGTCTGGGCTGGACGAGCTGCCAAAATTCGGGGAAGGGGCCCAGGTGCTGCCTTTAACACACTTATGCTCTACTGGGAGGGGGACTGTAAGCATGTTTCACCTCTTAGATTGCACTGATGTGACTTTTTAAGCTTGGATGCTCGTTTTGCAAAATCAGAACCGATCTGGTCATCAGGATCTGGATGTAGGGTCCTAATGAAATTTTGGTCATGAGGTGCTTCCATTACTGTAGAAGATCTCAGAGACTGCTATCAAACTGACTTATTTAGAATAGCGGCTATAGCCATATTTCACAATTATATTTCAGTGTACGTTTTAGGCTATTTTCCTGCTTCTAATGCCAATTTTCCGTACCTTAATTTAAACATGAAAAAAAATAAAATGGGTGGGGAAAATGAAAAATTGCTCATGAGATGCAGTACAGTTTAAACTGGACAGAGGGATTCTGTGCATCAACACAAGTTCATTTTGGAAGTCTGAGCTGTGATTGCTAGCTGATAAGAAAAGAGGAACGCTCCGTTTAATTAAAGCACTGACGCTGAATATTTACGGAAAGCGTTCTCAAAATTATTGTACAGCAACGTGATTTTTAACAACTCAGTCGCATCCTAAATATTCCCACAGATTTATGGAGTTTTCATAACAGTTCTGCACTAATGTAGGTATTCATGTAGAAGGCCTTATAATCACGCTGTTTAAGCTCCTGTTTTCAATTCTCAGCAAGCTATGGCTTTTTCACACAGACAAGAACTTTGAAGGGATCGAGAAAGAGACATATATTAGGCAGGGGGCTTGGGCTAAAGATTTGCTGCAGACACCGTGATTAAGAGGCCTAAGCCGAAGAGCCCGGGGCAGGGAATCTTGAGTGCAAGAGGTGCTGCAGGCATGCAACAGGCCCGGGCACGATCCGAGCGCCGAGTGACTGCCCGGGGATAAGCCGGCAGCAGGCTGAGCCGGTCCCGCAGACTCTCTGGAGTCAGGGCGCCTGGCATGGAAGGAATGGGCGGGTCGGGCCGGGCCGAGCTGGCTGCCTAAGCTCTGCTCTGCTCCTCAGACTCGGTGGAGTCAGCCAGAGCGCCTTCCACCGCAGACATTTTATTAACGCCGCACAGATCCCAAAGCGCCCCGGGCAAAGCACTTTTGGAATCATTTCTCACAAGTCCCGGCTCTCTCTCCTTAACACAGAGCTCTGTGATCAGACATTCCCCCTTCACTCACCACATGACAAACTGCCCTCCCAGCGCTACTGAGGAGAAATGGGAACGGGAAACAGTGAGCTGTACAATATCCAGAGGGAAACCGGCATCTGCAGTGTAATCCTTGTAACGTCTCTGCTTAACAACACCAGGGAATACAGGACATTACAGCTGGCAATACAATCAAAGCAAAGGCGAATTTACAAGAATGTTCACATTGGGTTTTTACAGTCACTCATTAAAATAATAAAAAATCGTAAGCTAATGAAATATTAATATGCAAGACACATACAATTTCAGCCTATTTATCAAATTCTGCAAATGTTAATCATTTACCAAATCTACCTTGTATATTACATAATCCAGAACCTGATAGTCCCATGTTACATAATTTTCGATTGTCAACTGA